>NW_027139682.1:95000-115738 GCF_035084215.1 Heptranchias perlo | reverse complement strand
TAGCTAAAGCACAAGGTGCATTCATTTGGACAACAGCAACAGTCTGAGGTGCGGGCCAGAACCAAGAGGCAGACAACATAGGGAGGGCGTTTCCCCCCTCTGCCCACCATTTTAAAACCTAACCTTTGCAAGTGGACGCACTAAGGACTTGGTCTGTTTGTTTATAGCTCCCTGATGAGCCGCAAGATGGCGAAACCGGTCGGAGTGTTCCAAGAAGGAACGATGGATGGTACTTAAGGCTGGAGGACGGGACACATTCAGTAGTAGCCAAGCAGGAACTCTGGATGGTGCCTAAAGCTAAAGCACAAGGTGCATTCATTTGGACAACAGCAACAGTCTGAGTGCGGGCCAGAACCAAGAGGCAGACAACATAGGAGGGCGTTTCCCCCCTCTGCCCACCATTTAAAAACCTAACCCCTAAACCCTAACCCTAACCCTAATCGCTAGCCAAGCAGGAACTCTGGATGGTGCCTAAAGCTAAAGCACAAGGTGCATTCATTTGGACAACAGCAACAGTCTGAGGTGCGGGCCAGAACCAAGAGGCAGACAACATAGGGAGGGCGTTTCCCCCCTCTGCCCACCATTTTAAAACCTAACTTTGCAAGTGACGCACTAAGGACTTGGTCTGTTTGTTTATAGCTCCCTGATGAGCCGCAAGATGGCGAAACCGGTCGGGAGTGTTCCAAGAAGGAACGATGGATGGTACTTAAGGCTGCAGGACAGGACACATTCAGTAGTAGCCAAGCAGGAACTCTGGATGGTGCCTAAGCTAAAGCACAAGGTGCATTCATTTGGACAACAGCAACAGTCTGAGGTGCGGGCCAGAACCAAGAGGCAGACAACATAGGGAGGGCGTTTCCCCCTCTGCCCACCATTTTAATCGCAAGGATGGCGAAACCGGTCGGAGTGTTCCAAGAAGGAACGATGGATGGTATTAAGGCTGCAGGACAGGACACATACAGTAGTAGCCAAGCAGGAACCTTGGATGGTGCCCTAAAGCTAAAGCACAAGGTGCATTTCATTTGGACAACAGCAACAGTCTGAGGTGCGGGCCCAGAACAAGAGGCAGACAACATAGGGAGGGCGTTTCTCCCCCTCTGCCCCACCATTTTTAAAACCTAACTTTTGCAAGTGACGCACTAAGGACTTGGTCTGTTTGTTTTAGGCTCCCTGATGAGGCCGCAAGATGGCGAAACCGGTCGGAGTGTTCCAAGAAGGAACGATGGATGGTACTTAAGGCTGCAGGACAGGACACATTCAGTAGTAGCCAAGCAGGAACTCTGGATGGTGCCTAAAGCTAAAAGCACAAGGTGCATTCATTTGGGCAACAGCAACAGTCTGAGGTGCGGGCCAGAACCAAGAGGCAGGACAACATAGGGAGGGCGTTTTCCCCCCCTCTGCCCCACCATTTTTAAAAACCTAACTTTTTGCAGGTGACGCACTAAGGACTTGGTCTGTATTGTTTATAGCTCCCTGATGGAGCCGCAAGATGGCGAAACCGGGTCGGAGTGTTCCAAGAAGGAACGATGGATGGTACTTAAGGCTGGAGGACGGGACACATTCAGTAGTAGCCAAGCAGGAACTCTGGATGGTGCCTAAAGCTAAAGCAACAAGGTGCATTCATTTGGACAAACAGCAACAGTCTGAGGTGGCGGCCAGAACCAGAGGCAGACAACATAGGAGGGCGTTTCCCCCCTCTGCCCACCATTTTAAAACCTAACTTTTGCAAGTGACGCACTAAGGACTTGGTCTGTTTGTTTTAACTTTTGCAAGTGACGCACTAAGGACTTGGTCTGTTTGTTTGTAGCTCCCTGATGAGCCGTAAGATGGCGAAACCGGTCGGAGTGTTCCAAGAAGGAACGATGGATGGTACTTAAGGCTGGAGGACGGGACACATTCAGTAGTAGCCAAGCAGGAACTCTGGATGGTGCCTAAAGACTAAAGCACAAGGTGCATTCATTTGGACAACAGCAACAGTCTGAGGTGCGGGCCAGAACCAAGAGGCAGACAACATAGGGAGGGCGTTTCCCCCCTCTGCCCACCATTTTAAAACCTAACTTTTGCAAGTGACGCACTAAGGACTTGGTCTGTTTGTTTGTAGCTCCCTGATGAGCCGTAAGATGGCGAAACCGGTCGGAGTGTTCCAAGAAGGAACGATGGATGGTACTTAAGGCTGGAGGACGGGACACATTCAGTAGTAGCCAAGCAGGAACTCTGGATGGTGCCTAAAGCTAAAGCACAAGGTGCATTCATTTGGACAACAGCAACAGTCTGAGGTGCGGGCCAGAACCAAGAGGCAGACAACATAGGGAGGGCGTTTTCCCCCCTCTGCCCACCATTTTAAAACCTAACTTTTGCAAGTGACGCACTAAGGACTTGGTCTGTTTGTTTGTAGCTCCCTGATGAGCCGTGAGATGGCGAAACCGGTCGGAGTGTTCCAAGAAGGAACGATGGATGGTACTTAAGGCTGGAGGACGGGACACATTCAGTAGTAGCCAAGCAGGAACTCTGGATGGTGCCTAAAGCTAAAGCACAAGGTGCATTCATTTGGACAACAGCAACAGTCTGAGGTGCGGGCCAGAACCAAGAGGCAGACAACATAGGGAGGGCGTTTTCCCCCCTCTGCCCACCATTTTAAAACCTAACTTTTGCAAGTGACGCACTAAGGACTTGGTCTGTTTGTTTGTAGCTCCCTGATGAGCCGTGAGATGGCGAAACCGGTCGGAGTGTTCCAAGAAGGAACGATGGATGGTACTTAAGGCTGGAGGACGGGACACATTCAGTAGTAGCCAAGCAGGAACTCTGGATGGTGCCTAAAGCTAAAGCACAAGGTGCATTCATTTGGACAACAGCAACAGTCTGAGGTGCGGGCCAGAACCAAGAGGCAGACAACATAGGGAGGGCGTTTTCCCCCCTCTGCCCACCATTTTAAAACCTAACTTTTGCAAGTGACGCACTAAGGACTTGGTCTGTTTGTTTGTAGCTCCCTGATGAGCCGTGAGATGGCGAAACCGGTCGGAGTGTTCCAAGAAGGAACGATGGATGGTACTTAAGGCTGGAGGACGGGACACATTCAGTAGTAGCCAAGCAGGAACTCTGGATGGTGCCTAAAGCTAAAGCACAAGGTGCATTCATTTGGACAACAGCAACAGTCTGAGGTGCGGGCCAGAACCAAGAGGCAGACAACATAGGGAGGGCGTTTCCCCCCTCTGCCCACCATTTTAAAACCTAACTTTTGCAAGTGACGCACTAAGGACTTGGTCTGTTTGTTTGTAGCTCCCTGATGAGCCGTGAGATGGCGAAACCGGTCGGAGTGTTCCAAGAAGGAACGATGGATGGTACTTAAGGCTGGAGGACGGGACACATTCAGTAGTAGCCAAGCAGGAACTCTGGATGGTGCCTAAAGCTAAAGCACAAGGTGCATTCATTTGGACAACAGCAACAGTCTGAGGTGCGGGCCAGAACCAAGAGGCAGACAACATAGGGAGGGCGTTTTCCCCCCTCTGCCCACCATTTTAAAACCTAACTTTTGCAAGTGACGCACTAAGGACTTGGTCTGTTTGTTTGTAGCTCCCTGATGAGCCGTGAGATGGCGAAACCGGTCGGAGTGTTCCAAGAAGGAACGATGGATGGTACTTAAGGCTGGAGGACGGGACACATTCAGTAGTAGCCAAGCAGGAACTCTGGATGGTGCCTAAAGCTAAAGCACAAGGTGCATTCATTTGGACAACAGCAACAGTCTGAGGTGCGGGCCAGAACCAAGAGGCAGACAACATAGGGAGGGCGTTTCCCCCCTCTGCCCACCATTTTAAAACCTAACTTTTGCAAGTGACGCACTAAGGACTTGGTCTGTTTGTTTGTAGCTCCCTGATGAGCCGTGAGATGGCGAAACCGGTCGGAGTGTTCCAAGAAGGAACGATGGATGGTACTTAAGGCTGGAGGACGGGACACATTCAGTAGTAGCCAAGCAGGAACTCTGGATGGTGCCTAAAGCTAAAGCACAAGGTGCATTCATTTGGGACAACAGCAACAGTCTGAGGTGCGGGCCAGAACCAAGAGGCAGACAACATAGGGAGGGCGTTTCCCCCCTCTGCCCACCATTTTAAAACCTAACTTTTGCAAGTGACGCACTAAGGACTTGGTCTGTTTGTTTGTAGCTCCCTGATGAGCCGTGAGATGGCGAAACCGGTCGGAGTGTTCCAAGAAGGAACGATGGATGGTACTTAAGGCTGGAGGACGGGACACATTCAGTAGTAGCCAAGCAGGAACTCTGGATGGTGCCTAAAGCTAAAGCACAAGGTGCATTCATTTGGACAACAGCAACAGTCTGAGGTGCGGGCCAGAACCAAGAGGCAGACAACATAGGGAGGGCGTTTCCCCCCTCTGCCCACCATTTTAAAACCTAACTTTTGCAAGTGACGCACTAAGGACTTGGTCTGTTTGTTTGTAGCTCCCTGATGAGCCGTGAGATGGCGAAACCGGTCGGAGTGTTCCAAGAAGGAACGATGGATGGTACTTAAGGCTGGAGGACGGGACACATTCAGTAGTAGCCAAGCAGGAACTCTGGATGGTGCCTAAAGCTAAAGCACAAGGTGCATTCATTTGGACAACAGCAACAGTCTGAGGTGCGGGCCAGAACCAAGAGGCAGACAACATAGGGAGGGCGTTTCCCCCCTCTGCCCACCATTTTAAAACCTAACTTTTGCAAGTGACGCACTAAGGACTTGGTCTGTTTGTTTGTAGCTCCCTGATGAGCCGTGAGATGGCGAAACCGGTCGGAGTGTTCCAAGAAGGAACGATGGATGGTACTTAAGGCTGGAGGACGGGACACATTCAGTAGTAGCCAAGCAGGAACTCTGGATGGTGCCTAAAGCTAAAGCACAAGGTGCATTCATTTGGACAACAGCAACAGTCTGAGGTGCGGGCCAGAACCAAGAGGCAGACAACATAGGGAGGGCGTTTCCCCCCTCTGCCCACCATTTTAAAACCTAACTTTTGCAAGTGACGCACTAAGGACTTGGTCTGTTTGTTTGTAGCTCCCTGATGAGCCGTGAGATGGCGAAACCGGTCGGAGTGTTCCAAGAAGGAACGATGGATGGTACTTAAGGCTGGAGGACGGGACACATTCAGTAGTAGCCAAGCAGGAACTCTGGATGGTGCCTAAAGCTAAAGCACAAGGTGCATTCATTTGGACAACAGCAACAGTCTGAGGTGCGGGCCAGAACCAAGAGGCAGACAACATAGGGAGGGCGTTTCCCCCCCTCTGCCCACCATTTTAAAACCTAACTTTTGCAAGTGACGCACTAAGGACTTGGTCTGTTTGTTTGTAGCTCCCTGATGAGCCGTGAGATGGCGAAACCGGTCGGAGTGTTCCAAGAAGGAACGATGGATGGTACTTAAGGCTGGAGGACGGGACACATTCAGTAGTAGCCAAGCAGGAACTCTGGATGGTGCCTAAAGCTAAAGCACAAGGTGCATTCATTTGGACAACAGCAACAGTCTGAGGTGCGGGCCAGAACCAAGAGGCAGACAACATAGGGAGGGCGTTTCCCCCCTCTGCCCACCATTTTAAAACCTAACTTTTGCAAGTGACGCACTAAGGACTTGGTCTGTTTGTTTGTAGCTCCCTGATGAGCCGTGAGATGGCGAAACCGGTCGGAGTGTTCCAAGAAGGAACGATGGATGGTACTTAAGGCTGGAGGACGGGACACATTCAGTAGTAGCCAAGCAGGAACTCTGGATGGTGCCTAAAGCTAAAGCACAAGGTGCATTCATTTGGACAACAGCAACAGTCTGAGGTGCGGGCCAGAACCAAGAGGCAGACAACATAGGGAGGGCGTTTCCCCCCTCTGCCCACCATTTTAAAACCTAACTTTTGCAAGTGACGCACTAAGGACTTGGTCTGTTTGTTTGTAGCTCCCTGATGAGCCGTGAGATGGCGAAACCGGTCGGAGTGTTCCAAGAAGGAACGATGGATGGTACTTAAGGCTGGAGGACGGGACACATTCAGTAGTAGCCAAGCAGGAACTCTGGATGGTGCCTAAAGCTAAAGCACAAGGTGCATTCATTTGGACAACAGCAACAGTCTGAGGTGCGGGCCAGAACCAAGAGGCAGACAACATAGGGAGGGCGTTTCCCCCCTCTGCCCACCATTTTAAAACCTAACTTTTGCAAGTGACGCACTAAGGACTTGGTCTGTTTGTTTGTAGCTCCCTGATGAGCCGTGAGATGGCGAAACCGGTCGGAGTGTTCCAAGAAGGAACGATGGATGGTACTTAAGGCTGGAGGACGGGACACATTCAGTAGTAGCCAAGCAGGAACTCTGGATGGTGCCTAAAGCTAAAGCACAAGGTGCATTCATTTGGACAACAGCAACAGTCTGAGGTGCGGGCCAGAACCAAGAGGCAGACAACATAGGGAGGGCGTTTCCCCCCTCTGCCCACCATTTTAAAACCTAACTTTTGCAAGTGACGCACTAAGGACTTGGTCTGTTTGTTTGTAGCTCCCTGATGAGCCGTGAGATGGCGAAACCGGTCGGAGTGTTCCAAGAAGGAACGATGGATGGTACTTAAGGCTGGAGGACGGGACACATTCAGTAGTAGCCAAGCAGGAACTCTGGATGGTGCCTAAAGCTAAAGCACAAGGTGCATTCATTTGGACAACAGCAACAGTCTGAGGTGCGGGCCAGAACCAAGAGGCAGACAACATAGGGAGGGCGTTTCCCCCCTCTGCCCACCATTTTAAAACCTAACTTTTGCAAGTGACGCACTAAGGACTTGGTCTGTTTGTTTGTAGCTCCCTGATGAGCCGTGAGATGGCGAAACCGGTCGGAGTGTTCCAAGAAGGAACGATGGATGGTACTTAAGGCTGGAGGACGGGACACATTCAGTAGTAGCCAAGCAGGAACTCTGGATGGTGCCTAAAGCTAAAGCACAAGGTGCATTCATTTGGACAACAGCAACAGTCTGAGGTGCGGGCCAGAACCAAGAGGCAGACAACATAGGGAGGGCGTTTCCCCCCTCTGCCCACCATTTTAAAACCTAACTTTTGCAAGTGACGCACTAAGGACTTGGTCTGTTTGTTTGTAGCTCCCTGATGAGCCGTGAGATGGCGAAACCGGTCGGAGTGTTCCAAGAAGGAACGATGGATGGTACTTAAGGCTGGAGGACGGGACACATTCAGTAGTAGCCAAGCAGGAACTCTGGATGGTGCCTAAAGCTAAAGCACAAGGTGCATTCATTTGGACAACAGCAACAGTCTGAGGTGCGGGCCAGAACCAAGAGGCAGACAACATAGGGAGGGCGTTTCCCCCCTCTGCCCACCATTTTAAAACCTAACTTTTGCAAGTGACGCACTAAGGACTTGGTCTGTTTGTTTGTAGCTCCCTGATGAGCCGTGAGATGGCGAAACCGGTCGGAGTGTTCCAAGAAGGAACGATGGATGGTACTTAAGGCTGGAGGACGGGACACATTCAGTAGTAGCCAAGCAGGAACTCTGGATGGTGCCTAAAGCTAAAGCACAAGGTGCATTCATTTGGACAACAGCAACAGTCTGAGGTGCGGGCCAGAACCAAGAGGCAGACAACATAGGGAGGGCGTTTCCCCCCTCTGCCCACCATTTTAAAACCTAACTTTTGCAAGTGACGCACTAAGGACTTGGTCTGTTTGTTTGTAGCTCCCTGATGAGCCGTGAGATGGCGAAACCGGTCGGAGTGTTCCAAGAAGGAACGATGGATGGTACTTAAGGCTGGAGGACGGGACACATTCAGTAGTAGCCAAGCAGGAACTCTGGATGGTGCCTAAAGCTAAAGCACAAGGTGCATTCATTTGGACAACAGCAACAGTCTGAGGTGCGGGCCAGAACCAAGAGGCAGACAACATAGGGAGGGCGTTTCCCCCCTCTGCCCACCATTTTAAAACCTAACTTTTGCAAGTGACGCACTAAGGACTTGGTCTGTTTGTTTGTAGCTCCCTGATGAGCCGTGAGATGGCGAAACCGGTCGGAGTGTTCCAAGAAGGAACGATGGATGGTACTTAAGGCTGGAGGACGGGACACATTCAGTAGTAGCCAAGCAGGAACTCTGGATGGTGCCTAAAGCTAAAGCACAAGGTGCATTCATTTGGACAACAGCAACAGTCTGAGGTGCGGGCCAGAACCAAGAGGCAGACAACATAGGGAGGGCGTTTCCCCCCTCTGCCCACCATTTTAAAACCTAACTTTTGCAAGTGACGCACTAAGGACTTGGTCTGTTTGTTTGTAGCTCCCTGATGAGCCGTGAGATGGCGAAACCGGTCGGAGTGTTCCAAGAAGGAACGATGGATGGTACTTAAGGCTGGAGGACGGGACACATTCAGTAGTAGCCAAGCAGGAACTCTGGATGGTGCCTAAAGCTAAAGCACAAGGTGCATTCATTTGGACAACAGCAACAGTCTGAGGTGCGGGCCAGAACCAAGAGGCAGACAACATAGGGAGGGCGTTTCCCCCCTCTGCCCACCATTTTAAAACCTAACTTTTGCAAGTGACGCACTAAGGACTTGGTCTGTTTGTTTGTAGCTCCCTGATGAGCCGTGAGATGGCGAAACCGGTCGGAGTGTTCCAAGAAGGAACGATGGATGGTACTTAAGGCTGGAGGACGGGACACATTCAGTAGTAGCCAAGCAGGAACTCTGGATGGTGCCTAAAGCTAAAGCACAAGGTGCATTCATTTGGACAACAGCAACAGTCTGAGGTGCGGGCCAGAACCAAGAGGCAGACAACATAGGGAGGGCGTTTCCCCCCTCTGCCCACCATTTTAAAACCTAACTTTTGCAAGTGACGCACTAAGGACTTGGTCTGTTTGTTTGTAGCTCCCTGATGAGCCGTGAGATGGCGAAACCGGTCGGAGTGTTCCAAGAAGGAACGATGGATGGTACTTAAGGCTGGAGGACGGGACACATTCAGTAGTAGCCAAGCAGGAACTCTGGATGGTGCCTAAAGCTAAAGCACAAGGTGCATTCATTTGGACAACAGCAACAGTCTGAGGTGCGGGCCAGAACCAAGAGGCAGACAACATAGGGAGGGCGTTTCCCCCCTCTGCCCACCATTTTAAAACCTAACTTTTGCAAGTGACGCACTAAGGACTTGGTCTGTTTGTTTGTAGCTCCCTGATGAGCCGTGAGATGGCGAAACCGGTCGGAGTGTTCCAAGAAGGAACGATGGATGGTACTTAAGGCTGGAGGACGGGACACATTCAGTAGTAGCCAAGCAGGAACTCTGGATGGTGCCTAAAGCTAAAGCACAAGGTGCATTCATTTGGACAACAGCAACAGTCTGAGGTGCGGGCCAGAACCAAGAGGCAGACAACATAGGGAGGGCGTTTCCCCCCTCTGCCCACCATTTTAAAACCTAACTTTTGCAAGTGACGCACTAAGGACTTGGTCTGTTTGTTTGTAGCTCCCTGATGAGCCGTGAGATGGCGAAACCGGTCGGAGTGTTCCAAGAAGGAACGATGGATGGTACTTAAGGCTGGAGGACGGGACACATTCAGTAGTAGCCAAGCAGGAACTCTGGATGGTGCCTAAAGCTAAAGCACAAGGTGCATTCATTTGGACAACAGCAACAGTCTGAGGTGCGGGCCAGAACCAAGAGGCAGACAACATAGGGAGGGCGTTTCCCCCCTCTGCCCACCATTTTAAAACCTAACTTTTGCAAGTGACGCACTAAGGACTTGGTCTGTTTGTTTGTAGCTCCCTGATGAGCCGTGAGATGGCGAAACCGGTCGGAGTGTTCCAAGAAGGAACGATGGATGGTACTTAAGGCTGGAGGACGGGACACATTCAGTAGTAGCCAAGCAGGAACTCTGGATGGTGCCTAAAGCTAAAGCACAAGGTGCATTCATTTGGACAACAGCAACAGTCTGAGGTGCGGGCCAGAACCAAGAGGCAGACAACATAGGGAGGGCGTTTCCCCCCTCTGCCCACCATTTTAAAACCTAACTTTTGCAAGTGACGCACTAAGGACTTGGTCTGTTTGTTTGTAGCTCCCTGATGAGCCGTGAGATGGCGAAACCGGTCGGAGTGTTCCAAGAAGGAACGATGGATGGTACTTAAGGCTGGAGGACGGGACACATTCAGTAGTAGCCAAGCAGGAACTCTGGATGGTGCCTAAAGCTAAAGCACAAGGTGCATTCATTTGGACAACAGCAACAGTCTGAGGTGCGGGCCAGAACCAAGAGGCAGACAACATAGGGAGGGCGTTTCCCCCCTCTGCCCACCATTTTAAAACCTAACTTTTGCAAGTGACGCACTAAGGACTTGGTCTGTTTGTTTGTAGCTCCCTGATGAGCCGTGAGATGGCGAAACCGGTCGGAGTGTTCCAAGAAGGAACGATGGATGGTACTTAAGGCTGGAGGACGGGACACATTCAGTAGTAGCCAAGCAGGAACTCTGGATGGTGCCTAAAGCTAAAGCACAAGGTGCATTCATTTGGACAACAGCAACAGTCTGAGGTGCGGGCCAGAACCAAGAGGCAGACAACATAGGGAGGGCGTTTCCCCCCTCTGCCCACCATTTTAAAACCTAACTTTTGCAAGTGACGCACTAAGGACTTGGTCTGTTTGTTTGTAGCTCCCTGATGAGCCGTGAGATGGCGAAACCGGTCGGAGTGTTCCAAGAAGGAACGATGGATGGTACTTAAGGCTGGAGGACGGGACACATTCAGTAGTAGCCAAGCAGGAACTCTGGATGGTGCCTAAAGCTAAAGCACAAGGTGCATTCATTTGGACAACAGCAACAGTCTGAGGTGCGGGCCAGAACCAAGAGGCAGACAACATAGGGAGGGCGTTTCCCCCCTCTGCCCACCATTTTAAAACCTAACTTTTGCAAGTGACGCACTAAGGACTTGGTCTGTTTGTTTGTAGCTCCCTGATGAGCCGTGAGATGGCGAAACCGGTCGGAGTGTTCCAAGAAGGAACGATGGATGGTACTTAAGGCTGGAGGACGGGACACATTCAGTAGTAGCCAAGCAGGAACTCTGGATGGTGCCTAAAGCTAAAGCACAAGGTGCATTCATTTGGACAACAGCAACAGTCTGAGGTGCGGGCCAGAACCAAGAGGCAGACAACATAGGGAGGGCGTTTCCCCCCTCTGCCCACCATTTTAAAACCTAACTTTTGCAAGTGACGCACTAAGGACTTGGTCTGTTTGTTTGTAGCTCCCTGATGAGCCGTGAGATGGCGAAACCGGTCGGAGTGTTCCAAGAAGGAACGATGGATGGTACTTAAGGCTGGAGGACGGGACACATTCAGTAGTAGCCAAGCAGGAACTCTGGATGGTGCCTAAAGCTAAAGCACAAGGTGCATTCATTTGGACAACAGCAACAGTCTGAGGTGCGGGCCAGAACCAAGAGGCAGACAACATAGGGAGGGCGTTTCCCCCCTCTGCCCACCATTTTAAAACTTAACTTTTGCAAGTGACGCACTAAGGACTTGGTCTGTTTGTTTGTAGCTCCCTGATGAGCCGTGAGATGGCGAAACCGGTCGGAGTGTTCCAAGAAGGAACGATGGATGGTACTTAAGGCTGGAGGACGGGACACATTCAGTAGTAGCCAAGCAGGAACTCTGGATGGTGCCTAAAGCTAAAGCACAAGGTGCATTCATTTGGACAACAGCAACAGTCTGAGGTGCGGGCCAGAACCAAGAGGCAGACAACATAGGGAGGGCGTTTCCCCCCTCTGCCCACCATTTTAAAACCTAACTTTTGCAAGTGACGCACTAAGGACTTGGTCTGTTTGTTTGTAGCTCCCTGATGAGCCGTGAGATGGCGAAACCGGTCGGAGTGTTCCAAGAAGGAACGATGGATGGTACTTAAGGCTGGAGGACGGGACACATTCAGTAGTAGCCAAGCAGGAACTCTGGATGGTGCCTAAAGCTAAAGCACAAGGTGCATTCATTTGGACAACAGCAACAGTCTGAGGTGCGGGCCAGAACCAAGAGGCAGACAACATAGGGAGGGCGTTTCCCCCCTCTGCCCACCATTTTAAAACCTAACTTTTGCAAGTGACGCACTAAGGACTTGGTCTGTTTGTTTGTAGCTCCCTGATGAGCCGTGAGATGGCGAAACCGGTCGGAGTGTTCCAAGAAGGAACGATGGATGGTACTTAAGGCTGGAGGACGGGACACATTCAGTAGTAGCCAAGCAGGAACTCTGGATGGTGCCTAAAGCTAAAGCACAAGGTGCATTCATTTGGACAACAGCAACAGTCTGAGGTGCGGGCCAGAACCAAGAGGCAGACAACATAGGGAGGGCGTTTCCCCCCTCTGCCCACCATTTTAAAACCTAACTTTTGCAAGTGACGCACTAAGGACTTGGTCTGTTTGTTTGTAGCTCCCTGATGAGCCGTGAGATGGCGAAACCGGTCGGAGTGTTCCAAGAAGGAACGATGGATGGTACTTAAGGCTGGAGGACGGGACACATTCAGTAGTAGCCAAGCAGGAACTCTGGATGGTGCCTAAAGCTAAAGCACAAGGTGCATTCATTTGGACAACAGCAACAGTCTGAGGTGCGGGCCAGAACCAAGAGGCAGACAACATAGGGAGGGCGTTTCCCCCCTCTGCCCACCATTTTAAAACCTAACTTTTGCAAGTGACGCACTAAGGACTTGGTCTGTTTGTTTGTAGCTCCCTGATGAGCCGTGAGATGGCGAAACCGGTCGGAGTGTTCCAAGAAGGAACGATGGATGGTACTTAAGGCTGGAGGACGGGACACATTCAGTAGTAGCCAAGCAGGAACTCTGGATGGTGCCTAAAGCTAAAGCACAAGGTGCATTCATTTGGACAACAGCAACAGTCTGAGGTGCGGGCCAGAACCAAGAGGCAGACAACATAGGGAGGGCGTTTCCCCCCTCTGCCCACCATTTTAAAACCTAACTTTTGCAAGTGACGCACTAAGGACTTGGTCTGTTTGTTTGTAGCTCCCTGATGAGCCGTGAGATGGCGAAACCGGTCGGAGTGTTCCAAGAAGGAACGATGGATGGTACTTAAGGCTGGAGGACGGGACACATTCAGTAGTAGCCAAGCAGGAACTCTGGATGGTGCCTAAAGCTAAAGCACAAGGTGCATTCATTTGGACAACAGCAACAGTCTGAGGTGCGGGCCAGAACCAAGAGGCAGACAACATAGGGAGGGCGTTTCCCCCCTCTGCCCACCATTTTAAAACCTAACTTTTGCAAGTGACGCACTAAGGACTTGGTCTGTTTGTTTGTAGCTCCCTGATGAGCCGTGAGATGGCGAAACCGGTCGGAGTGTTCCAAGAAGGAACGATGGATGGTACTTAAGGCTGGAGGACGGGACACATTCAGTAGTAGCCAAGCAGGAACTCTGGATGGTGCCTAAAGCTAAAGCACAAGGTGCATTCATTTGGACAACAGCAACAGTCTGAGGTGCGGGCCAGAACCAAGAGGCAGACAACATAGGGAGGGCGTTTCCCCCCTCTGCCCACCATTTTAAAACCTAACTTTTGCAAGTGACGCACTAAGGACTTGGTCTGTTTGTTTGTAGCTCCCTGATGAGCCGTGAGATGGCGAAACCGGTCGGAGTGTTCCAAGAAGGAACGATGGATGGTACTTAAGGCTGGAGGACGGGACACATTCAGTAGTAGCCAAGCAGGAACTCTGGATGGTGCCTAAAGCTAAAGCACAAGGTGCATTCATTTGGACAACAGCAACAGTCTGAGGTGCGGGCCAGAACCAAGAGGCAGACAACATAGGGAGGGCGTTTCCCCCCTCTGCCCACCATTTTAAAACCTAACTTTTGCAAGTGACGCACTAAGGACTTGGTCTGTTTGTTTGTAGCTCCCTGATGAGCCGTGAGATGGCGAAACCGGTCGGAGTGTTCCAAGAAGGAACGATGGATGGTACTTAAGGCTGGAGGACGGGACACATTCAGTAGTAGCCAAGCAGGAACTCTGGATGGTGCCTAAAGCTAAAGCACAAGGTGCATTCATTTGGACAACAGCAACAGTCTGAGGTGCGGGCCAGAACCAAGAGGCAGACAACATAGGGAGGGCGTTTCCCCCCTCTGCCCACCATTTTAAAACCTAACTTTTGCAAGTGACGCACTAAGGACTTGGTCTGTTTGTTTGTAGCTCCCTGATGAGCCGTGAGATGGCGAAACCGGTCGGAGTGTTCCAAGAAGGAACGATGGATGGTACTTAAGGCTGGAGGACGGGACACATTCAGTAGTAGCCAAGCAGGAACTCTGGATGGTGCCTAAAGCTAAAGCACAAGGTGCATTCATTTGGACAACAGCAACAGTCTGAGGTGCGGGCCAGAACCAAGAGGCAGACAACATAGGGAGGGCGTTTCCCCCCTCTGCCCACCATTTTAAAACCTAACCCTAACCCTAACCCTAACCCTTTCTTTCCCCCTCCTCTCCCCCCGGGGGGGTGGGTGGCGGCGGATTCGGGAGTTTTTTTGGGGAATCGGACCTTGCAAAAGCGAGCGACGCGTGAGGCATTCTGGGAGATTGAGTTTCGTTTAACGAGCGATCGGGTTTAAAAAGGAGGAAATCGGTGGGAAGTTTAATTAATTGTTTAAAATACCCTCATAATTAAAAGGCATAGCCGGAGGTGGGGGTTTGGAGAAGTAGCTTCATGTTTTTATCTTAAAAAATGAGGTGAGGCGGACAGGTAATCAAGCCCCGGGGTCAGCAGACAGTCAGACTCCGTGGCGCCAGAATGACCTGGAGCATTAAAACAGATTCAAAGGTTAAAAAGCAATATTGTTTAAAACATTACCTCAAAAAAAATAACCCCAAACATCTAAGATAAACTAAAGGAACATTAAAACATTAGGTTAAAAAAATATAATTTAAAAATAACGAACACGTGGAGCGAAGGGGGCGGGGCCAGCCCTGCATGAGACAGGACTCATTACATACAGGACAGAAATTCTAACCAATCCCAGGTCAAGGCTAGCCTGCTTGTGGGCGGGAACAAAACTTCAGCCAACAGTAGCACACAGGGGAGGGGCCAGTCCAAGGCTCCGGACTTATAAACAACTGTAAACAAAGTTAAAATCCTTTCTCCCTGATGAAGCTTAAGGATAAGCGAAACGTCGGAGAAAAAAAGATTCCAGGCCGGAGAACTTACTGAACGAAAGAGTTTTTGGATAGTACTGTTGCAGGCAGAGAACCATCGAAGCCAGAGAGCCACCGGAGGGGAGGTGAGACCGGTGGAAAAAGAGCCTTTCCAGGCGGGACAGCCGGCTGAGCTGGGGAGTGTTTGGAGGACGCAGTCCCAGGCAGGAGACCATCTGAGCCAGGGAGCCACCGTGGGGTGAGATTACAGTTACTAGCGGGGACCTCTATTACCAAATAGAAGCTAGTAACATCTTTTAAAACCTTTTGCACCTTTCTACACCCAGGGAATGGCTAACACTATGCGGAACACATGCAGGTTGTCTGACAACCGTACGCATATGAGGTCGGACCCTGGTACACATAGGTGTCTCCCCGTAGCCAGGGATGAATTTGCTACAACAGTGAGAATAATTTATAGAATTTTCCAGACAATCCACCATCTAATATTCTTAAAGGGCCAGAATCAGCCCCCTAAGGGCATCTTAAAACAAGCTGATAAACTAACATGCTTTATAAAACCGGCAAAACCGTCACAGGAAACCCTAACCAAATTGGCTTTGAATTCAGAAAATTGGGCAAAACAGACCAGACAGATTCTAATTGAGCACTATACAACAAACCTGGAAGAATTAGAAAATGAATTTGCTCAGGCTGCAGTGACAGAGCGCCTGGAAGAAATGATGGCGAAAGCCACTAATTGGATTAAAAAGAGTCTTAGACATAAATTCAAAATTCAATCAATTGATGAGGCAAAGAGACATGTGGTGGGATTAGCATCACGGTTGACAGAGCAAGGGACCAGCACACAATTGAGGACAGAACAGCGGACCGGCATACGGACTAGGACGCCCCCACGCCATAGGCCAAATACCTGGGCAGCCTTGTTCCACCAGCCTGCGATCACAGCCCCCTCATGCTGCAGACGGACTGAAACCCCCCCCCCACCCCGTGGGCCAGCTGCCACGACTTTGTCACGCCACCGACGGACACCCCCACCCCGTGAGCCAACTGCCACAACCTCGTCAAGCCACCGACACACCCCCCCACCCTTTGAGCCAGCTGCCATGACTTCAGCACGCCACCGGCAGACCCCCCCACCCCTTGCACCAGTTGCCACGACTTCGTCACACCACCAACACACCCCCCCACCCTTGGAGCCAGCTGCCATGACTTCGTCATGCCACCGATGGACCCCCCCACCCCTTGCACCAGTTGCCACGACTTCGTCACACCACCAACACACACCCCCACCCTTTGAGCCAGCTGCCATGACTTCGACACGCCACCGACAGACCCCCCCACCCCGTGGGCCAGCGACCCCGACTTCATCACACCACCAGCAGACCACTGAAACCCCCCCTTCCTTGCGGTCCAGGGCAGTGACCCCCCCTTCCCCACCATCCAGGGCGGCGACTAGCCCTACCCCACCCCACAGGCCAAGGACCAGGATTTCCAATGTGGCCATCATTAGGGACCTGGACATCACACTTGGCTCTCAAGAGCCTGAGCCACGTAGACCCCAGCACTACATGGGGAACCAACATCAGACCGTATTAAACCAAATCACTAGGGATTCCTCAGACCCAAAACAAACAGAAGGGAGAACCCCTCCTACACCAGGGACAAATCCATGCACAACATTCCTGTACCCCAAAACCAGGGTCATGTACCAACCGCTCCCACAGAGACAAAAGAAAGACTGTACCAAACCAACCATCCCAAGAAATACAGCAGTTCTAGAGCCCGAGATCAGTGTCACAAAACAACCCCTTCCACAGAAACAAAGGAGCGACCAGACCGGACAGGTAAACCCAATAGACACAGAAATGAGGACAGGAACAATGAGAGCCCAGACAGACAACACAGTAGGAGAGGCAGAAATAGCTGAAGCCGAGGTAGGGAACACAATAGGGGAGGCAGGGGTAGCAGACATAGAAACAGAAAACACACCAACAGGGGCAGAACCTGACTCTGAAGGGGAAGATGCACAGAGAGTGACGAGGCACCCCAACACCAGCCGAAAAAACATTACCTGGAAATTGGAACCCAGAAAATCAATTTTAATAATAGGAGATTCCAACCTCTCCAAGATAAAAAGATGCCCAAATCCCACCACCCAAATTGATAGCTTTCCAGGAGCTAAATTCATTCATGTCACAGCAATTCTGGACAAATTGGAACCCTGTCCGGAGACCAAAAAGGTGGTGCTCTCAGTTGGCATTAATAATCGAACGCAGAGACCACTGACTGCAACCAAGCAACTGCAGTCATTACTTAAATTGGCTAAGAGCACATTCCCAAATGCTCAGATCTGGGTGCCGGAAATTAACTTCAGTAACTTACTTCCAGAAACAGAGAGGGATACAATCAGAGGAATTAACCAGCATATAAAAAAACAGAATTACATACCAGCAATTAATGCTAGATCCTTTAAAGTGGGGGCTGACCACATCCATTGGACAGATAGCACTGCCCATAACATAATAAACCAGTGGATGAAGTCTTTAAACTAAAAAGGACATTAACCCAAGAGAAGGGTAGATTACACCTGGGAAAAACTGTTATTAATATTTCCCAACTCTTTAACCCCACAGAGGTACAGGAGAGGGTTTTAAACAAGGGCCTTACATTTGTTCCAACCCCAAAACATTGTAAAGTACAAATTCAGGAAGATCTGAAAAGGTTTTACAGGAGAGTAAAACTGACCGATTACTTTAGCGATTCAGAAACAGACAAGCAACCTTTTACACCACCATCAGAATGGACCCCACCAAACAATAAAATAGAGCCAGAAATCCTAAACTTTATTAAACAGACTCAATCACAAATTGAAAAAATCCCTAAACAGACAGACAAGCAAAACCTCACTGGAAGAGAGAGACGGGCAATCATAGAACTTAGAAACAATCTAGATATAATCATAAAACCAGCAGATAAGGGCAGTAGTATAGTGATCATGGATAGGCAACAGTATCTACTTGAAGCTCACAGACAGCTTAATAATACAGCCCACTACACGAAATTAGCAGGACCAATTTACCAGGACACACGAAAAGAGATTGGAAACATTTTAACAGAACTAAAGAAATCTAAACACTTGAATCAGAAACAAGTGGAATACCTAAGGGGGGAACAACCACAACCCAGAAAATTCTACATACTACCCAAAATACACAAGCACCCTGACACATGGACTGTACCAGGAGAAATACCACCAGGAAGACCCATTGTGTCAGACTGTGGTAGTGAATCCTACAGGATAGCAGAATACATTGACTCATTCCTAAACCCCTTATCACAGAAGCACCCTAGCTACATTAAAGACACTTACCACTTCATAGAAATAGTGAACTCACTGACCGTACCCCCGAACGCAATACTCTTTACCATGGACATTGAAAGCCTATACACAAACATAGAAACAGACAGAGGCATACAGGCAGTGGAAAATATCCTTAGAAAGTTCCCCCAACCCCACAGACCAGATGCAGCCATAATCCAGCTATTACACCTAGGACTAACAAAAAATGACTTTGAATTCCAGGAGCAATTCTACCTACAGATTAAGGGCACGGCTATGGGCAAGAAATTTGCCCCGGCCTACGCAAACATATACATGGCAGACTGGGAAAACACAGTCTTTGAAAAGTGTTCCAAGCTCCCGATGTGTTATTACAGATACCTGGATGACATATGGGGAGTCTGGACTCACACAGAAACAGAATTGCAAGAATTTGTAGGTATTCTCAACAGTCACCACCAATCTATTAAACTTAAAGTTACAACACATAGAGAAAGTGTGGATTTCCTGGACACCACAGTATTTAAATTACAACAGGAGAATAACAGCCACAAGCTAGCAACAAAGGTATTCTTTAAAGAAACAGACACACACACACTCCTGCACATAAACAGCCACCATCCAAAACATACCTTTCGGGGGCTGGTGAAGTCACAACTGACACGTTTTCACCGCATATGCACAAACGGAGAGGACTTTAGGGAAGCCACCACAACCCTATTTACTGCACTGAGACAGAGAGGTTACACAAAAAGGTTCCTCAGGCACCTTAAGTCTGATTTCCTGAGGGGACTGAATAGCCCACGGCCAAACAGAGAAGTAGCAAGACTACCACTGATAACGACATACGATACAATGACCAAACTAATACACGGAGTGATTAAAACCCAATTTGGGAAACTAAAAGAGGATGTTGACACACTTAGTCGATACCACATAACGTCGGCATACAAAAGAACTCGGAACCTTCGCGACATGCTGGTTCGGAGTAGGATAAGAAAACAGACAACCCAGAACTGCACAAACCCAAAATGTGGGACGTGTAAATACCTAATAATCCGCAAAATGATACAAAATAGACACACAGGAAAAGCAGCCCTAATTAAACAAAGAATTACATGTGAACAGCACAATGCTGTTTATGCAATTCGATGCAAACAATGCCACATCTTGTATGTAGGAGAAACAGGGAATAGTCTAAGGATGAGGCTCACAGGGCACCTCAGTGCTATTAGAACAAAGGATGTATACAAACCTACCTCCCGACACTTCATGGAGCATGGTCTTGAATCCCTGGAATTTATGGGGTTGGAGACCAACATGAACTGGACAACCTCACAAAGGAAGAGGAGGGAAAAACACTGGATAACAACCCTACAAACTCAGTTACCAAAGGGCTTAAATCAGATCTAAAATGGGGGAAATCCAACATCAAAAAACAAAACTGCCCCGACCTTAATTACCACAAATCCCAACCCCAACTTGATAAACCTCCCAAACCGCAACCACACCACACCCTACCCTAATCACAATAAACAGAGCTAACCCCTACTGTTTAAGCTAACCAAAACCACTAAACCCCACACTGCCCACAACAAACAGACCAAAGCCCCAACCCTAACTACAAACAGACCACATCCATATCCCAAATCCTAACTCCAAATGCACCCCACTCTACCCCTAAAGCCTAACCGTAACTCTAATACAGCAAACCTAATCTCCCACCCCACCCCTAAAATCTAAGCCTAACACACCCCACCCTACTCCTAAACCCTGACCCTCACTTAACCCTACCCCTAATGCAACCCTAACCCATAACTCCAACCCCCCAGCCCTGAATCTAATCACAACTCTCCAAATGCACCCCACTCTACCCCTAAAGCCTAACCGTAACTCTAATACAGCAAACCTAATCTCCCACCCCACCCCTAAAATCTAAGCCTAACACACCCCACCCTACTCCTAAACCCTGACCCTCACTTAACCCTACCCCTAATGCAACCCTAACCCATAACTCCAACCCCCCAGCCCTGAATCTAATCACAACTCTGACCCTGGACCCTAACCCTGATGCACCCTACCCTACCCCTAAACACCTAACCCTAACCCTGATGCACCCTACCCTACCCCTAAACACCTAACCCTAACCCTGATGCACCCAACCCTACCCCTAACACATAACCCTAACCCCACCCCACCCCTAAACACCTAACCCTAACCCTGATGCACCCCAACCTAACCCCAATATAGCCCTGAACCTAACTGCGACCCTGACCCTCACCTAACCCCAACACTAACCCCAGTGCAGCAACCCTAACCCTA
>NW_027139682.1:0-92500 GCF_035084215.1 Heptranchias perlo | reverse complement strand
TGGATGGTACTTAAGGCTGGAGGACGGGACACATTCAGTAGTAGCCAAGCAGGAACTCTGGATGGTGCCTAAAGCTAAAGCACAAGGTGCATTCATTTGGACAACAGCAACAGTCTGAGGTGCGGGCCAGAACCAAGAGGCAGACAACATAGGGAGGGCGTTTCCCCCCTCTGCCCACCATTTTAAAACCTAACTTTTGCAAGTGACGCACTAAGGACTTGGTCTGTTTGTTTGTAGCTCCCTGATGAGCCGCAAGATGGCGAAACCGGTCGGAGTGTTCCAAGAAGGAACGATGGATGGTACTTAAGGCTGGAGGACGGGACACATTCAGTAGTAGCCAAGCAGGAACTCTGGATGGTGCCTAAAGCTAAAGCACAAGGTGCATTCATTTGGACAACAGCAACAGTCTGAGGTGCGGGCCAGAACCAAGAGGCAGACAACATAGGGAGGGCGTTTCCCCCCTCTGCCCACCATTTTAAAACCTAACTTTTGCAAGTGACGCACTAAGGACTTGGTCTGTTTGTTTGTACCTCCCTGATGAGCCGCAAGATGGCGAAACCGGTCGGAGTGTTCCAAGAAGGAACGATGGATGGTACTTAAGGCTGGAGGACGGGACACATTCAGTAGTAGCCAAGCAGGAACTCTGGATGGTGCCTAAAGCTAAAGCACAAGGTGCATTCATTTGGACAACAGCAACAGTCTGAGGTGCGGGCCAGAACCAAGAGGCAGACAACATAGGGAGGGCGTTTCCCCCCTCTGCCCACCATTTTAAAACCTAACTTTTGCAAGTGACGCACTAAGGACTTGGTCTGTTTGTTTGTAGCTCCCTGATGAGCCGCAAGATGGCGAAACCGGTCGGAGTGTTCCAAGAAGGAACGATGGATGGTACTTAAGGCTGGAGGACGGGACACATTCAGTAGTAGCCAAGCAGGAACTCTGGATGGTGCCTAAAGCTAAAGCACAAGGTGCATTCATTTGGACAACAGCAACAGTCTGAGGTGCGGGCCAGAACCAAGAGGCAGACAACATAGGGAGGGCGTTTCCCCCCTCTGCCCACCATTTTAAAACCTAACCTTTGCAAGTGACGCACTAAGGACTTGGTCTGTTTGTTTGTAGCTCCCTGATGAGCCGCAAGATGGCGAAACACTTCGGAGTGTTCCAAGAAGGAACGATGGATGGTACTTAAGGCTGGAGGACGAGACACATTCAGTAGTAGCCAAGCAGGAACTCTGGATGGTGCCTAAAGCTAAAGCACAAGGTGCATTCATTTGGACAACAGCAACAGTCTGAGGTGCGGGCCAGAACCAAGAGGCAGACAACATAGGGAGGGCGTTTCCCCCCTCTGCCCACCATTTTAAAACCTAACTTTTGCAAGTGACGCACTAAGGACTTGGTCTGTTTGTTTGTAGCTCCCTGATGAGCCGCAAGATGGCGAAACCGGTCGGAGTGTTCCAAGAAGGAACGATGGATGGTACTTAAGGCTGGAGGACGGGACACATTCAGTAGTAGCCAAGCAGGAACTCTGGATGGTGCCTAAAGCTAAAGCACAAGGTGCATTCATTTGGACAACAGCAACAGTCTGAGGTGCGGGCCAGAACCAAGAGGCAGACAACATAGGGAGGGCGTTTCCCCCCTCTGCCCACCATTTTAAAACCTAACCTTTGCAAGTGACGCACTAAGGACTTGGTCTGTTTGTTTGTAGCTCCCTGATGAGCCGCAAGATGGCGAAACCCGTCGGAGTGTTCCAAGAAGGAACGATGGATGGTACTTAAGGCTGGAGGACGAGACACATTCAGTAGTAGCCAAGCAGGAACTCTGGATGGTGCCTAAAGCTAAAGCACAAGGTGCATTCATTTGGACAACAGCAACAGTCTGAGGTGCGGGCCAGAACCAAGAGGCAGACAACACAGGGAGGGCGTTTCCCCCCTCTGCCCACCATTTTAAAACCTAACCTTTGCAAGTGACGCACTAAGGACTTGGTCTGTTTGTTTGTAGCTCCCTGATGAGCCGCAAGATGGCGAAACACTTCGGAGTGTTCCAAGAAGGAACGATGGATGGTACTTAAGGCTGGAGGACGAGACACATTCAGTAGTAGCCAAGCAGGAACTCTGGATGGTGCCTAAAGCTAAAGCACAAGGTGCATTCATTTGGACAACAGCAACAGTCTGAGGTGCGGGCCAGAACCAAGAGGCAGACAACATAGGGAGGGCGTTTCTCCCCTCTGCCCACCATTTTAAAACCTAACCTTTGCAAGTGACGCACTAAGGACTTGGTCTGTTTGTTTGTAGCTCCCTGATGAGCCGCAAGATGGCGAAACCGGTCGGAGTGTTCCAAGAAGGAACGATGGATGGTACTTAAGGCTGGAGGACGAGACACATTCAGTAGTAGCCAAGCAGGAACTCTGGATGGTGCCTAAAGCTAAAGCACAAGGTGCATTCATTTGGACAACAGCAACAGTCTGAGGTGCGGGCCAGAACCAAGAGGCAGACAACATAGGGAGGGCGTTTCCCCCCTCTGCCCACCATTTTAAAACCTAACCCTAACCCTAACCCTAACGCAGCGTTTCCCCCCTCTGCCCACTATTTTAAAGCCTAACCTTTGCAAGTGACGCACTAAGGACTTGGTCTGTTTGTTTGTAGCTCCCTGATGAGCCGCAAGATGGCAAAACCGGTCGGAGTGTTCCAAGAAGGAACGATGGATGGTACTTAAGGCTGGAGGATGAGACACATTCAGTAGTAGCCAAGCAGGAACTCTGGATGGTGCCTAAAGCTAAAGCACAAGGTGCATTCATTTGGACAACAGCAATAGTCTGAGGTGCGGGCCAGAACCAAGAGGCAGACAACATAGGGAGGGCGTTTCCCCCCTCTGTCCACCATTTTAAAACCTAACCCTAACCCTAACCCTAACCCTAATGCAGCGTAACCCTAACCCTAACCCTAACCCTAATGCAGCGAGCGACGCGTGAGGCATTCTGGGAGATTGAGTTTCGTTTAATGAGCGATCGGGTTTAAAAAGGAGAAAACATTACCTCAAAAAAAATAACCCCAAACATCCAAGATAAACTGAAGGAACATTAAAACATTAGGTTAAAAAAATATAATTTAAAAATAACGAACACGTGGAGCGAAGGGGGCGGGGCCAGCCCTGCATGAGACAGGACTCATTACATACAGGACAGAAATTCTAACCAATCCCAGGTCAAGGCTAGCCTGCTTGTGGGCGGGAACAAAACTTCAGCCAACAGTAGCACACAGGGGAGGGGCCAGTCCAAGGCTCCGGACTTATAAGCAACTGTAAACAAAGTTAAAATCCTTTCTCCCTGATGAAGCTTAAGGATAAGCGAAACGTCGGAGAAAAAAAGATTCCAGGCCGGAGAACTTACTGAACGAAAGAGTTTTTGGATAGTACTGTTGCAGGCAGAGAACCATCGAAGCCAGAGAGCCACCGGAGGGGAGGTGAGACCGGTGGAAAAAGAGCCTTTCCAGGCGGGACAGCCGGCTGAGCTGGGGAGTGTTTGGAGGACGCAGTCCCAGGCAGGAGACCATCTGAGCCAGGGAGCCACCGTGGGGTGAGATTACAGTTACTAGCGGGGACCTCTATTACCAAATAGAAGCTAGTAACATCTTTTAAAACCTTTTGCACCTTTCTACACCCAGGGAATGGCTAACACTATGCGGAACACATGCAGGTTGTCTGACAACCGTACGCATATGAGGTCGGACCCTGGTACACATAGGTGTCTCCCCGTAGCCAGGGATGAATTTGCTACAACAGTGAGAATAATTTATAGAATTTTCCAGACAATCCACCATCTAATATTCTTAAAGGGCCAGAATCAGCCCCCTAAGGGCATCTTAAAACAAGCTGATAAACTAACCTGCTTTATAAAACTGGCAAAACCGTCACAGGAAACCCTAACCAAATTGGCTTTGAATTCAGAAAATTGGGCAAAACAGACCAGACAGATTCTAATTGAGCACTATACAACAAACCTGGAAGAATTAGAAAATGAATTTGCTCAGGCTGCAGTGACAGAGCGCCTGGAAGAAATGATGACGAAAGCCACTAATTGGATTAAAAAGAGTCTTAGACATAAATTCAAAATTCAATCAATTGATGAGGCAAAGAGACATGTGGTGGGATTAGCATCACGGTTGACAGAGCAAGGGACCAGCACACAATTGAGGACAGAACAGCGGACCGGCACACGGACTAGGACGCCCCCATGCCATAGGCCAAATACCTGGGCAGCCTTGTTCCACCAGCCTGCGATCACAGCCCCCTCATGCCGCAGACGGACTGAAAACCCCCCCCCCCAACCCGGTGGGCCAGCTGCCACGACTTTGTCACGCCACCGACGGACACCCCCACCCCGTGAGCCAACTGCCACAACCTCGTCAAGCCACCGACACCCCCCCCCACCCTTTGAGCCAGCTGCCATGACTTCAGCACGCCACCGGCAGACCCCCCCACCCCTTCCACCAGTTGCCACGACTTCGTCACACCACCAACACACCCCCCCCACCCTTGGAGCCAGCTGCCATGACTTCGTCATGCCACCGATGGACCCCCCCACCCCTTGCACCAGTTGCCACGACTTCGTCACACCACCAACACACACCCCCACCCTTTGAGCCAGCTGCCATGACTTCGTCACGCCACCGACAGACCCCCCACCCCGTGGGCCAGCTACCCCGACTTCATCACACCACCAGCAGACCACTGAAACCCCCCCTTCCTTGCGGTCCAGGGCAGTGACCCCCCCTTCCCCGCCATCCAGGGCGGTGACTAGCCCTACCCCACCCCACAGGCCAAGGACCAGGATTTCCAATGTGGCCATCATTAGGGACCTGGACATCACACTTGGCTCTCAAGAGCCTGAGCCACGTAGACCCCAGCACTACATGGGGAACCAACATCAGACCGTATTAAACCAAATCACTAGGGATTCCTCAGACCCAAAACAAACAGAAGGGAGAACCCCTCCTACACCAGGGACAAATCCATGCACAACATTCCTGTACCCCAAAACCAGGGTCACGTACCAACCGCTCCCACAGAGACAAAAGAAAGACTGTACCAAACCAACCATCCCAAGAAATACAGCAGTTCTCGAGCCCGAGAGTTCCAACACCAATAATAATAACTAAATACGACATAGAGACCATAAATTGGCAAAACCCAGGAACTGATTATAACCCCAGAGGGGGATCAAAGGATTACGGATCAAGAAATTACTAAGAAGCGATCGGCAAGAAAAAGAAGCCAGGTGGTAAGGTAAAGCGTGGGCCAACCAAAAGTGGCAGGTATAAGTGACAAGAAGCTCAAGGGTTGAGTGAGAATACGAACACAAGAGGGTGTAACTACCCTCCTGCCCACACCATACAACCTAACCCTAACCCTAACCCTAACCCTAACCCATTTTAATAATAGGAGATTCTAACCTCTCCAAGATAAAAAGATGCCCAAATCCCACCACCCAAATTGATAGCTTTCCAGGAGCTAAATTCATTCATGTCGCAGCAATTCTGGACAAATTGGAACCCTGTCCGGAGACCAAAAAGGTGGTGCTCTCAGTTGGCATTAATAATCGAACGCAGAGACCACTGACTGCAACCAAGCAACTGCAGTCATTACTTAAATTGGCTAAGAGCACATTCCCAAATGCTCAGATCTGGGTGCCGGAAATTAACTTCAGTAACTTACTTCCAGAAATGGAGAGGGATGCAATCAGAGGAATTAACCAGCATATAAAAAACAGAATTACATACCAGCAATTAATGCTAGATCCTTTAAAGTGGGGGCTGACCACATCCATTGGACAGATAGCACTGCCCATAACATAATAAACCAGTGGATGAAGTGTTTAAACTAAAAAGGACATTAACCCAAGAGAAGGGTAGATTAAACCTGGGAAAAACTGTTATTAATATTTCCCAACTCTTTAACCCCACAGAGGTACAGGAGAGGGTTTTAAACAAGGGCCTTACATTTGTTCCAACCCCAAAACATTGTAAAGTACAAATTCAGGAAGATCTGAAAAGGTTTTACAGGAGAGTAAAACTGACCAATTACTTTAGCGATTCAGAAACAGACAAGCAACCTTTTACACCACCATCAGAATGGACCCCACCAAACAATAAAATAGAGCCAGAAATCCTAAACTTTATTAAACAGACTCAATCACAAATTGAAAAAAATCCCTAAACAGACAGACAAGCAAAACCTCACTGGAGGAGAGAGACGGGCAATCATAGAACTTAGAAACAATCTAGATATAATCATAAAACCAGCAGATAAGGGCAGTAGTATAGTGATCATGGATAGGCAACAGTACCTACTTGAAGCTCACAGACAGCTTAATAATACAGCCCACTACACTAAATTAACAGCACCAATTTACCAGGACACACGAAAAGAGATTGGAAACATTTTAACAGAACTAAAGAGATCTAAACACTTAAATCAGAAACAAGTGGAATACCTAAGAGGGGAACAACCACAACCCAGAAAATTCTACATACTACCCAAAATACACAAGCACCCTGACACATGGACTGTACCAGGAGAAATACCACCAGGAAGTCCAATTGTGTCAGACTGTGGTAGTGAATCCTACAGGATAGCAGAATACATTGACTCATTCCTAAACCCCTTATCACAGAAGCACCCTAGCTACATTAAGGACACTTACCACTTCATAGAAATAGTGAACTCACTGACCGTACCCCCGAACGCAATACTCTTTACCATGGACATTGAAAGCCTATACACAAATATAGAAACAGACAGAGGCATACAGGCAGTGGAAAATATCCTTAGAAAGTTCCCCCAACCCCACAGACCAGATGCAGCCATAATCCAGCTATTACACCTAGGACTAACAAAAAATGACTTTGAATTCCAGGAGCAATTCTACCTACAGATTAAGGGCACGGCTATGGGCAAGAAATTTGCCCCGGCCTACGCAAACATATACATGGCGGACTGGGAAAACACAGTCTTTGAAAAGTGTTCCAAGCTCCCGATGTGTTATTACAGATACCTGGATGACATATGGGGAGTCTGGACTCACACAGAAACAGAATTGCAAGAATTTGTAGGTATTCTCAACAGTCACCACCAATCTATTAAACTTAAAGTTACAACACATAGAGAAAGTGTGGATTTCCTGGACACCACAGTATTTAAATTACAACAGGAGAATAACAGCCACAAGCTAGCAACAAAGGTATTCTTTAAAGAAACAGACACACACACACTCCTGCACATAAACAGCCACCATCCAAAACATACCTTTCGGGGGCTGGTGAAGTCACAACTGACACGTTTTCACTGCATATGCACAAACAGAGAGGACATTAGGGAAGCCACCACAACCCTATTTACTGCACTGAGACAGAGAGGTTACATGAAAAGGTTCCTCAGGCACCTTAAGTCTGATTTCCTGAGGGGACTGAATAGCCCACGGCCAAACAGAGAAGTAGCAAGACTACCACTGATAACGACATACGATACAACGACCAAACTAATACACGGGGTGATTAAAACCCAATTTGGAAAACTAAAAGAGGAACAACACACTTAGCCGATACAACATAACGTCAGCATACAAAAGAACTCGAAACCTTCGAGATATGCTGTTTCGTAGTAGAATAAGAAAACAGACAACCCAGAACTGCACAAACCCAAGATGTGGGACGTGTAAATACCTAATAATCCGTAAAATGATACAAAATAGACACACAGGAAAAGCAGCCCTAATTAAACAAAGAATTACATGTGAACAGCACAATGCTGTATATGCAATTCGATGCAAACAATGCCACATCTTGTATGTAGGAGAAACAGGGAATAGTCTAAGGATGAGGCTCACAGGACACCTCAGTGCGATTAGAACAAAGGATGTATACAAACCTACCTCCGGACACTTCATGGAGCATGGTCTTGAATCCCTGGAATTTATGGGGTTGGAGACCAACATGAACTGGACAACCTCACAAAGGAAGAGGAGGGAAAAACACTGGATAACAACCCTACAAACTCAGTTACCAAAGGGCTTAAATCAGATCTAAAATGGGGGAAATCCAACATTAAAAAACAAAACTGCCCCGACCTTAATTACCACAAATCCCAACCCCAGCTTGATAAACCTCTCAAACCGCAACCACACCCTACCCTAATCACAATAACCCTAACCACATCCTACCTGGCCCACAACAAACAGACCCCACCCAAATCCTAACTCAAATGCACCCCACTCTACCCCTAAAGCCTAAGCCTAACTCTAATACGGGAACCCTAATCTCCCACCCCACCCCTAAAACCTAAACCTAACACACCCCACCCTACTCCTAAACCCTGACCCTCACTTAACCCTACCCCTAATGCAACCCTAACCCATAACCCTAACCCCCTAGCCCTGAATCTAAGCACAACTCTGAACCTGGACCCTAACTCTGATGCACCCTACCCTACCCCTAAAGCATAACCTTAATGCACCCAACCCTACCCCTAAAACTTAACCCTAACCCCACCCCACCCCTAAACACCTAACCCTAACCCTGATGCACCCCAACCTAACCCCAATATAGCCCTGAACCTAATTGCGACCCTGACCCTCACCTAACCCCAACACTAACCCCAATGCAGCAACCCTAACCCTAACCTGAACCCCCCAACCTCAATACAACATAACCCTAACACTACTTAAAATAAAGGGTAGGGTTCCAACACCAATAATAATTTTCAAGTAAGCAAATAATAACTAAATACTACATAAAGACCATAAATTGGCAAAACCCAGGAACTAATTATAACCCCAGAGGGGGATCAAAGGATTACAGATCAAGAAATTACTAAGAAGAGATCGGCAAGAAAAAGAAGCCAGGTGGTAAGGTAAAGCGTGGGCCAACCAAAAGTGGCAGGTATAAGTGACAAGAAGCTCAAGAGTTGAGTGAGAATACGAACACAAGAAGGTGAAACTACCCTCCTGCCCACACCATACAACCTAACACTAACCCTTACCATAACCCTAACACTTATGCAGCGTAACCCTAACCCTAACCCTCACGGTCACCCTCACCCTAACCCTAACCCTAACCCTAACCCTCACCCTAATCCTCACCCTCACCCTCACCCTCACCCTAATCCTAACCCTAACCCTAACCCTAACCCTGACCCTCACCCTAACCCTAACCCTAACTCTAACCTAACCCTAACCCTAATGCACTAACCCTAACCCTAACCCGAATTCTCCCCAACCGTAACCCTGACCCTAACCGTTACCCTAATGCACCCAAACCCGAACTCTAACACCTAACCCTAACCCTAATGCAGCGTCAGGGACCCTAACCCTAAACCAAATGCAGTGGGGAACCCTAACCCTAACCCTAACACTAATGCAGTGTCCGGGACCCTAACACTAAACCGAATGCAGCGGGGAACCCTAAACTTAACCCTATTGCAGCGTAACCCTAAAACTATCCCAAACCCTCCTGCCTGCAATAAACAATCTAACCCTAACCCTAATGCAGCCTTGCTCCCTAACCCTAACCCTGACCCTAATGTCACTAACCCTAAACCTAACCCTAACCCTAAACCAAATGCAGCGTAACCCTAACCCCAACCAGAACCCTAATGCAGCATTACCCTAACCCTTACCCTGATCCTAATGTAACTAACTCTAACCCTAACCCTAATGCAGCGTAACCCTAAGACTAACCCTAACCCTGATGCAGCGGTTGTCACTAAACCTAACCCTAACTCTAATGCAGCGTAACACAAACCCTAACCCTAATGCAGCATTACCCTAACCCTAATGTCACTAACCCTAACCCTAATGCAGTGTAACCCTAACCCTACCCCTAATGCAGAGTAACCCTAACCCTAATGCAGCGTAACCCTAACCCTAACCCTGATGCACTAACCCTAAACCTAACCCTAACCCTAATGCACTAACCCTAACCCTAATGCACTAACACTAACCCTAACCCTAATGCACTAACCCTAACCCTAATGTCACTAACCCTAACCCTAACCCTAATGCAGTACCCTAACCTTAACCCTAACCCTAATGCACTAACCCTAACCCTAACTCTGATGGACTAACCCTAATCCTAATCCTAATGCAGCATCACTAACCCTAACCCTAACCCCAATGCAGCTTAACCCTAACTCCTAACCCTAACCACTAACCCTAACCCTAACCCCACCACACCCTTAAAAACCTAACCCTAACGCACCCCACCCTACCCCTAAAACCTAACCCTAATGCAGCCCTGAACCTAACTGCAACCCTGAGCCTCACCTAACCCTAACACTAACCCTAATGCAGCAACCCTAACCCTAACCTTAACCCCCCAACCCCGATACAGCATAACCCTAACACTACTCCAAATAAACTAAAGGGTATGATTCCAACACCAATAACAAAATACAAAATATACAAGTAAGCAAATAACTACTGCATAGAGACCATAAGTTGGCAAAACCCAGGAACTGATTATAACCCCAGAGAGGGATCAAAGGATTATTGATCAAGAAACTACTAAGAAGAAGAGATCGGCAAGAAAAATAAGATCGGTAGTAAGGTAAAGCATGGGCCAACCAAAAGTGGCAGGTATAGGTGACAAGAAGCTCAAGGGCTGAGTGAGAATACAAACACAAGAGGGTGTAACTACCCTCCTGCCCGCACTAAACAACCTAACATTCAAGAGTGACACGCTTTACATTACCACAGACAAAAAAAGATATAAATGCCAAGAAAACAAAACCCAGAGAAAATATCTTGAAAGTATCTTAAATCTAAACTTGATCAGTGAGGTAGGTAGTTAAATAATTTTTTGTTCCCCTTTCGCCACCCACAAAAAAAACAAACAAGTTTAGGACAACTATAAAAATAAGAAGCACCAAGGAGGATTTCAAATATAAAAAAAACTTTTCTTAAAAAAGTATGTGCACATTAAAAAAAAAGCATAACTGGAAATGGGGGACTGACAGACATGGAACTCATCTTCCCAAACCCCCCGATGAGGTTTAGGACAGCGATAATGGCACAAAAAATTATATATATTTTTGAAAAAAGTTGGAGTCCCCTTGGAATAATAGACACGGTCTCTGAACATTGATGCGAGGGCGGTCCCTTTAAGAGATTGCTTGGTGTTGGGCAGTGTGGCGGTGGGTACTGGAGTTTTTTTGGGGAATCGGTCCTTGGAAATTCGGGTTTTTTTGCACGCAGCCGCTGAAAAGCGATCGATGCATGAGGCACTCTGGGAGATTGAATTTTGTTAAACGGGACACGGCACTCGGTCTTTAAAAAGGAGCAAAACGGAGGGTACTATAATTAATTGTTTTAAAAAACCTTTTATAATTAAAAGGCATAGCCGGATGTGAGGGTTTGGAAAAGTGGCTTCATTTTTTTAAAAAAAGCAGGTGAGGCGGACAGGTAATCAAGCCCCGGGGCCAGGTGTCAGCTGAAACATTGTTTCCCTCTCAGTCCCTCAGACCAAGGGACACCGTGGCACCAGGATGACCTGAAGCATTAAAACAGATTTAAAGGTTAAAAAGCATTATTTTTTTTTAAATTACCTCAAAAAATATTTCCCACATATTCCCCCCACCCCTCAAAAAAATCTAACATAAACTAAAGGAACATTAAAACATTAGGTAAAAATATAAATTAAAAATAACTAACATAAGGAAGGAAAGGGGTGGGGCCAGCCCTGTATGGGACAGGACTCAATACACACAAGACAGAAATCCTAACAAATCCCAAGTTAAGACTAGCCTGCTTGTGGGTGGGAACAAAACTTCAGCCAACAGTAGCACACAGGTGAGGGGCCAGTCCAAGGCACTCAAAGTTAAAAACAACTGCAAACAAAATCACAGCCTCTTTTTTGCTCTTCTCCCTGATGAAGCTTAAGGATAAGCAAAACGTCGGAGAAAAAAAGATTCCAGGCCGGAGAACTTACTGAACTAAAGAGTTTTTGGATATTACTGTTGCAGGCAGAGAACCACTGGAGCTAGAAAGCCACCTGAGTGGAGGTGAGACTGGTGAGAGAGGAGCCTTTCCAGGCGGGACGGCCGGCTGGGCTGGGGAGTGTTTGGATGATGCAGTCACAGGCAGGAGACCATCTGAGCCAGGGAGCCACCGTGGGGTGAGATTACAGTTACTAGTGGGGATCTTTATTTGTTGTCAGATTTCCTGAGGGGACTGAATAGCCCACGGCCAAACAGAGAAGCAGCAATACTATCACTGATAACAACATACGATACAACGGCCAAACTAATACACGGAATGATTAAAACCCAATTTGGAAAACTAAAAGAGGATGTTGACACACTTAGCCGATACAACATAACATCAGCATACAAAAGAACTCAGAACCTTCGGGATATTCTGGTCCGAAGTAGGATAAGAAAACAGACAACCCAGAACTGCACAAACCCAAAATGTGGGACATGTAAATACCTAATAATCCGCAAAATGATACAAAATAGACACACAGGAAAAGCAGACCTAATAAAACAAAGAATTCCATGTGAACAGCACAATGCTGTCTATGCAATTCGATGCAAACAATGCCACATCTTCTACGTAGGAAAAACAGGGAATAGTCTAAGGGTGATTATATCCCCAGAGATGGATCAAAGGATTATTGATCAAGAAACTACTAAGAAGAAGAGATCGGCAAGAAAAATAAAACAGGTGGTAAGGTAAAGCATGGGCCAACCAAAAGTGGCAGGTATAAGTGACAAGAAGCTCAAGGGCTGAGTGAGAATACGAATACAAGAGGGTGTAACTACCCTCCTGCCCGCACTAAACAACCTAACCGTAACCCTAACCCTAACCCAAACCCTAACCCTAATGCAGCGTAACCCTAACCCGAACCCTAATGCAGCGTCACTAACCCTAACCCCAACCTTAACATTAACCACTAATGCACTATCCCTAACCCTAACTGCCCTCCTGCCCACACTCGGGGAGCGGGCAGGAAATTGGACATGAATTTAGATTTGAGGTTAGGATCAGATCAGCCATGATCTTATTAAATGGCGGAGCAGGCTCGAAGGGCCGATTGGCCTACTCCTGCTCCTATTTCTTATGTTCTTATGTTAACAACCCAGCCCTTAAACCTAACCCTTACCCTAACCCTAATGCTCACTAACCTACCTCTAACCATAATGCAACGTAACCATAACCACAACCCTAATGCAGCGTAACCCTAACCCTAATCCTAACCCCCCTCTACCCAAAATGCAAAAACTAAACCTAACCCTAATGCAGCATAACACTAACCCTAATCCTAATGCACTAACCCAAACCCTAACCCTAATGTCACTAACCCACACCCTAACCCTAATGCAGTAGTAGCCAAGCAGGAACTCTGGATGGTGCCTAAAGCTAAAGGAAAAGGCGCATTCATTTGGACAGCAGGAAAAGTCTGAGGTGCGGGCCAGAGCCAAGAGGCAGACAACACATGGTGGGCCTGTTCCCCCTCTGCCCAAAATGCTAACCCTAACCCTAATGCAGTGTCACTAACCCTAACCCTAATGCACCATAACCCTAACCCTAACCCCAACCCTAATTCAGCGTTACCCTAACCCTAACTCCTAACCCTAACCCAACCCTAACCCTAACACAGCGTACCCTAACCCTAACCCCTAACCCTAATGCAGTGTCACTAACCCTAACCTAACCTACCCTAACCCTAACCCACACCCTAGATTATGTGCTTAAGTCTAGAAACGGGACTTGAGCCCAAAAGTATTTCACTTAAAGATGAAAGTGCTACCAATTGAGCATAGCTAACACTTCACCTCCTGGGCCTCATTGGAGCTCTCTACTGTAGATGAGACTAAGCAAGGCTTTGTCTGTCCTCTTAGGACACGAAAGATCACATGGTACTATTCAAAGAAAAGCAGAGAGTTCTCCCAGTGACCTGGCCAATATTTATCCCTCGATTAACATTAACAAAATTGTCTCATCATTTATCTTAATTGTTGTTTGTGGGACCTTGCTGGGAGCAGAATTGCTACTGCATTTGCCTGCAAAACATCAGTTACCGTAGTTCCAAAAAATACTCAATGACTGTGAAACACTTTGGGACGCCCCAAGAAAATGGACAATACTTTCGAAATGCAAGTTCTCTCTTTCGCACATAACAACATTGGCTGTGAGGCACTTTGGGATAAACGTGATAAAAACTTCATAAAAAAGACTTGGATTTACATAGCCCCTTTCACAACCTCAGGACATCCCAAAGTACTTTACAGTTAATTAAGTACTTTTGAAATGTAGTCACTGTTGTAATATAGGAAATGCGGCAGCCAATTTGTTCACAGCAAGGTCTCACAAACAGCAATGTGATAATGACCATAGTGGTGAAGACGGCTCTCCATGTGTCCATGGTGCCAGCCTGGAACAGGCGTTAGGCCCCTTGCAAATTAGGGGCCTTACACCTCTCTGAGGGCCCGGCCAAAAATCCGTCTGCCCAGGTGCTCAGGATTATCGTTTCCATGCTCGGAAATGGAGCGCTGGAAAGCCCCGGCTTTTTAATACTCACCTTCATGGGAATAGGAGTGCGCCACTCGGCTCCACCGCACCACAACATGCCTCTGCCAGCCTGCACTCGCCCCCCATTCCCTCCCAGGACTTACCCGCAAGCTGCTGCCAGTGAGGCAGAGGCCCAAAGTGTTGCCACGGCGACAGGGACCAGCAGTTCACCGCAATTATTAAAACAAGGATATGTTGAGTTCGAGCTGACCGGTCTGCCCCTGAAAATGGTCCTAGATCAATATCTACCCCATTGTGTCCATTTAAAACCCTCGACTTTGCCTCCGCTCTTCCACTGTTTTATTAAAACCCCTGAATAAATACAGAATTCTCCCATTGCAGTCTAATTATATTCCTGGAGCTCAATTTGAAGTGTCCAGCTACACAATATTAGTCACAGATTTAGATCATTTACTTTCTTAGTTGAGTTTGTGTGTAGTAGAAAATCGGGTCTGTTTTGCTCTCTTGCTAGTTCTGCAGAAGTCCTCACATTCACACTTTTGCTACCCTGCTCCAAATTTATCTCCTCTCTTCAAGTTGGTAACTCTTTTTGTGGTACTGTTTCATGGGTAAGCACAGAATAGGCTCCAGAACCTCAGAGACCACCCTTCCTGTGTGATCCTAGACAACAACAATAACAACTTTCATTTATATAGCGCTTCACAGGAATGTTATCAAACAAAATCCACATAAGTAGACATGAGGACAGATAGTCACAGAGGTAGATTTTAAAGAGCGTCTTAAACATGGAAACATAGAAAATAGGAGCAAGAGTAGGCCATTCAGCCCTTCGTGCCTGCTCCGCCATTCAAAATGATCATGGCTGATCATCGAACTCAGTACCCTGTTCCTGCTTTTTCCCCATATCCCTTGATCCCTTTAGCATTAAGAAATATATCTATCTCCTTCTTGAATACATCTAATGACTTGGCCTCCACTGCCTTCTGTGGTAGAGAATTCCACGGGTTCACCACCCTCTGAGTGAAGAAATTTCTCCTCATCTCAGTTCTAAATGGCATACCCCATATCCTGAGACTGTGACCCCTGGTTCTGGACTCCCCAGCCATCGGGAACATCCTCCCTGCATCTAGTCTGTCCAGTCCTGTTAGAATTTTATATGTTTCGATGAGATCACCTCTCATTCTTCTAAACTCTAGTGAATATAGGCCTAGTCGACCCAATCTCTCCTCATACGCCAGTCCTGCCATCCCAGGAATCAGTCAGGTAAACCTTCGTTGCACTCCCTTCATGGCAAGGACATCCTTCCTCAGATAAGGAGACCAAAACTGCACACAATACTCCAGATGTGGTCTCACCAAGGCCCCGTATAAGTGCAGTAAGACATCCCTGTTCCTGTACTCAAATCCTCTTGCAATGAAGGCCAACATACCATTCGCCTTCCTAACTGCTTGCTGCACCTGAATGCTCGCTTTCAGCGACTGGTGTACAAGGACACCCAGGTCTCATTGCATCTCCCCTTTTCCCAATCTATCACCATTCAGATAATAATCTGCCTTTCTGTTTTTACAACCAAAGTGGATAACCTCACATTTATCCACGTTATACTGCATCTGCCATGTTCTTGCCCTCTCACCCAACTTGTCTAAATCACATTGGAGCCTCTTTGCATCCTCCTCACAGCTCACATTCCACCCCAGCTTTGTGTCGTCTGCAAACTTGGAAATGTTACATTTAGTTCCCCCATCCAAATCATTGATATATATTGTGAATAGCTGGGACCTAAGCACTGATCCCTGCGGTACCCCACTAGTCACTGCCTGCCACCCGGGAAAAGACCCGTTTATTCCTACTCTCTGTTTCCTGTCTGTCAACCAATTCTCAATCCATGCTGTATATTCCCCCCAATCCCATGTGCTTTCATTTTGCACACTAATCTCTTGTGTGGGACCTTATCAAAAGCCTTCTGAAAATCCAAATACAACACATCCACTGGTTCTCCCCTATCTATTCTACTAGTTACATCCTCAAAAAACTCCAGTAGATTTGTTAAGCATGATTTCCCTTTCATAAACCCATGCTGACTTTGTCCAATCCCGTTAATGCCCTCCAAGTGTTCTGTTATCACACCTTTTATAATAGACTCTAGCATTTTCCCCACTACTGATGTTAGGCTAACCGGTCTGTAATTCCCTCTTTTTTCTCTCCCTCCTTTTATAAATAATGGGGTTACATTTGCCACCCTCCAATCTGTAGGAACTGTTCCAGAGTCTATAGAATTTTGGAAGATGATCACCAATGCATCCACTATTTCCAGGGCCACTTCCTTTAGTACTCTAGGATGTAGATTATCAGGCCCTGGGGTTAGGGTTAGGGTTAGGGTTAGGTTGTCAGCCTTTAGCCCCATTAATTTCCCGAGCACTATTTTTTTTACTAATACTGGTTTCCTTCAGTTCCTCCCTCTCACTAGACCCTTGGTTCCCTAACATTTCTGGCAGGTTATTTGTGTCCTCCTGAAGACAGAACCAAAGTATGTGTTTAATTGTTCTGCCATTTCTTTGTTCCCCATTATAATTTCCCCCATTTCTGACTGTAAGGGACCTACATTTGTCTTCACTAATCTTTTTCTCTTGACATATTAACTGTGGACAGTTTACTGTGGACAGTCTCTGTCTCATCCCATTGAAGTCGGCCTTACCCAAGTCTAGAATCTTAGCAGCTGATTCACTTTTTTCCCTTTCAAACACTACATTGAACTCGATCATGTTATGATCGCTATTGGATAGATGTTCACGCACAGTTAAGCTGTTAACCAAATCTGGTTCATTACTCATTACTAAATCTAATATGGCTTGCCCCCTTTATGCCTCCAGGACCTACTGCTGTAGAAAACAATCCCGGACACACTCAAGAAATTCACTACCTTTCTGACAGTTGCTAGTCCTGCTTTTCCCAATCTGTGTGAAGGTTAAAGTCCCCCATTAAGACCACAATGCCTTTGTTACACGCTTGTCTAATCGCTGCATTTATACAATCTAGCACTTCAGAGTTGCTGCCAGGGGTCCTATACACAACTCCCACTATAGTCTTGGATCCTTTCCTATTTCTCAATTCAACCCATAAGGTCTTTGTTGGCTGTTTACCTCTCGTTATATCGTCCTTTATCATTGAAGTGATTTCACCTCTAATCACTAAGACTACTCCTCCCCCTCTTCCATTTTCCCTATCTCTCCTGTAGACCTTATAACCTGGTATATTTAGTTCCCAATCCTGACCATCCTGCAGCCATGTCTCAGTAATAGCTATCTTGTCTTATCCTCCAATTTGAATTTGTGCCTGTAGTTCATTTAATTTATTCTTATGTTCTTATACTCTGTGCGTTTCCATATAGAACTCTTAGTTGGGCCACACACCCTAGCCTGTCCTTCAGCTTTGATGCTGGGTTAATCGCTTTACACCCTCTAGTTTTCACTTTATCTGCAGTGCCTAAAGTACACTCTCTTTCTGCTGTTCTAGGCTTTTCCCTTTCTCTACCACAGAAGGCAGTGGAGGCCAAGTCATTAGATGTATTCAAGAAGGAGATAGATATATTTCTTAATGCTAAAGGGATATGGGGAAAAAGCGGGAACAGGGTACTGAGTTAGATGATCAGCCGTGACCATTTTGAATGGCGGAGCAGGCCCGAAGGGCCGAATGGCCTACTCTTGCTCCTATTTTCTATGTTTCTATGTTTAAACTGGGCAAATCTGTTATTGGGTAAAACAACTGATGATTAGTGGGAAATGTTTCAAGAAATATTTAACGTGATACAGAAGCGGTTTATACCCCTGAGGGGGAAGAACAATAAAAGCAGCCATGGACAACTAAAGAGGTAAGGGACAGTATAAGACATAAGGAAAGGGCATGCAAAATGGCAAAAAATGGCACAGATCCTGGCGAATGGGAAAGATACAAAGATCAACAAAGGGTCACAAAAATATAGTAAGAGCTAGAAAAAGTATGAAAAGAAACTTGCAAGGGATATCAAAACCAATACGAAGAGCTTTTATAGTTTTATTAGGAAAAAGAGTGTGGTCAGGAGCAGTGTTGGCACCTTAAAAACTGAAAGTAGGGATATTGTCATTGACAATGAGGAAATGGCAGACATGTTGAACAATTGCTTTGCGTCAGTATTTACAGTAGAAGAAGAGGATAGCATGCCGGAAAGCCCAAGAAAACTAATATTGAATCGGGGACAGGGACTCGATAAAATTAACTTAAGTAAAGCAACAGTAATGAAGAAAATAATAGCACTAAAGAGTGACAAATCCCCAGGACCAGATGGTTTCCATCCCAGGGTTTTAAAGGAAATAGGTGAGCACATTGCAGATGCCCCAACTATAATCTTTCAAAGTTCTCTAGATTCAGGAACTGTCCCTCTAGATTGGAAAATTGCACATCACTCCGCTTTTTAAGAAAGGAGAGAGAGAGGGAAACCGGGGAATTATAGACCAGTTAGCCTAACATTTGTTGTGGGGAAAATGCTGGAGTCTATAATTAAGGATAAGGTGACTGAACGCCTCAAAAATTTTCAGTTAATCAGAGAGAGCCAGCATGGATTTGTGAAAGGTAGTTTGTGCCTGACAAACCTTATTGAATTTTTTGAAGAGGTGACTAAAGTAATGGACAGGGGAATGTCAATGGATGTTATTTATATGGACTTCCAGAAGGCATTTGATAAAGTCCCACATAAGAGACTGTTAGCTAAGATAGAAGCCCATGGAATTGAGGGAAAAGTATGGACTTGGTTAGGAAGTTGGCTGAGCGAAAAGCAACAGAGAGTAGGGATAATGGGAAGGTACTCACATTGGCAGGATGTGACTAGTGGAGTCCCGCAGGGATCTGTCTTGGGACCTCAATTATTCACAATATTTATTAATGACTTAGATGAAAGTATAGAAAGTCTCATATCTAAGTTTGCTGATGACACAAAGATTGGTGGCATTGTAAGCAGTGTAGATGAAAACATAAAATTACAAAGGGATATTGATAGATTAGGTGAATGGGCAAAACTGTGGCAAATGGAATTCAATGTAGACAAATGTGAGGTCATCTACTTTGGATCAAAAAAGGATAGAACAGGGTACTTTCTAAATGGTAAAAAGTTAAAAACAGTGGATGTCCAAAGGGACTTAGGGGTTCAGGTACATAGATCATTGAAGTGTCGTGAACGGGTGCAGATAATAAACAATGAGGCTAATGGAATGCTGGCCTTTATATCTAGAGGACTAGAGTACAAGGGGGCAGAGGTTACGCTGCAGCTATACAAAACCCTGGTTAGACCGCACCTGGAATACTGTGAGCAGTTCTGGGCACCGCACCTTCAGAAGGACATATTGGCCTTGGAGGGAGTGCAGCGTAGGTTTACTAGAATGATACCCGGACTTCAGGGGTTAAGTTACGAGGAGAGATTACACAAATTTGGGTTGTATTCTCTAGAGTTTAGAAGGTTAAGGGGTGATCTGATTGAAGTTTATAAGATATTAAGGGGAACAGATAGGGTGGATAGAGAGAAACTATTTCCGCTGGTTGGGGATTCTAGGAGTAGGGGGCACAGTCTAAAAATTAGAGCCAGACCTTTCAGGAGTGAGATGAGAAAACACTTCTACACACAAAGGGTTGTAGAAGTTTGGAACTCTCTTCCGCAAATGGCAATTGATGCTAGCTCAATTGCTAATTTTAAATCTGAGATCGAAAGCTTTTTGGCAACCAAAGGTATTAAGAGATATGGGCCAAAGGCAGGTATATGCAGTTAGATCACAGATCAGCCATGATCTTATCAAATGGCGGAGCGGGCTCGAGGGGCTGAATGGCCTCCTCCTGTTCCCATGTTCGTATGTTCCTAAGGTATTTTCTGACATTTCCCTTTTTCCAATACTTAAGCGTGCCACAGAAATTTACATGGTATCTGAAATGTGAGAGGTGTGTTTGAAAATTTTTAACACATCTAATTTTTAAAAAATTGTTCTCAGGATGTGGCTGACTCTGGCATTTTTATATATTCGTTCATGGGATGTGGGCGTCCCTGGCGAGGCCGGCATTTATTGCTCATTCCTAATTGCCCTTGAGAAGGTGGTGGTGAGCCGCTTTTTTGAACCGCTGCAGTCCGTGTGGTGACGGTTCTCCCACAGTGCTGTTAGGAAGGGAGTTCCAAGATTTTGACCCAGCAACGATGAAGGAACGGCGATATATTTCCAAGTCAGGATGGGGTGTGACTTGGAGGGGAACGTGCAAGTGGTGTTGTTCCCATGTACCTTCTGCTCTTGTCCTTCTAGGTTGTAAACAATTTTACAACACCAAGTTATAGTCCAACAATTTTATTTTTAATCCCACAAGCTTTCGGAGGCTTCCTCCTTCCTCAGGTGAACGGTGTGGAAATAACATTTTCGAATCCTTCACATTTTAAAATCACAGAACAATGCCTGGTGATTACTGCCCGTTGCCAAGGCAATCACAGTGAGCAGACAGAAAGGTGTCACCTAAAAAGGCCACCGAATATACAAACCCCCAAAAACAAAAAAAGAGAGAGAGAGAGAAGGAAGGCAGTCAATGACCCGTTATATTAAAAACAGATAACATTTGTTCGCTGGTGGGGTTACGTGTAGTGTGACATGAACCCAAGATCCCGGTTGAGGCCGTCCTCATGGGTGCGGAACTTGGCTATCAATTTCTGCTCGACGATTTTGCGTTGTCGTGTGTCTCGAAGGCCGCCTTGGAGTATGCTTACCCGAAGGTCGGTGGCTGAATGTCCATGACTGCTGAAGTGTTCCCCGACAGGGAGAGAACCCTCCTGTTTGGCGATTGTTGCGCGGTGTCCGTTCATCCGTTGTCGCAGCGTCTGCATGGTCTCGCCAATGTACCATGCTCTGGGGCATCCTTTCCTGCAACGTATGAGGTAGACAATGTTGGCCGAGTCACAGGAGTATGAACCGTGCACCTGGTGGGTGGTGTCCTCTCGTGTGATGGTGGTATCTGTGTCGATGATCTGGCATGTCTTGCAGAGGTTACCGTGGCAGGGTTGTGTGGTGTCGTGGACGCTGTTCTCCTGAAGGCTGGGTAATTTGCTGCGAACGATGGTTTGTTTGAGGTTGGGTGGCTGTTTAAAGGCGAGTAGTGGAGGTGTGGGGATGGCCTTAGCGAGGTGTTCGTCATCATTGATGACATGTTGAAGGCTGTGGAGAACATGGCGTAGTTTCTCCGCTCCGGGGAAGTACTGGACGACAAAGGGTACTTTGTTGGTTGCGTCCCGTGTTAGTCTTCTGAGGAGGTCTACGCGATTTTTCGCTGTGGCCCGTCGGAACTGTTGATCGATGAGTCGAGCATCATATCCCGTTCTTACTTGGGCGTCTTTCAGCGTCTGTAGGTGTCCATCGCGTTCCTCCTCGTCTGAGCAGACCCTGTGTATTCGCAGGGCCTGTCCATAGGGGATGGCCTCTTTGACGTGGTTAGGGTGGAAGCTGGAAAAGTGGAGCATCGTGAGGTTGTCCGTGGGCTTGCGGTAGAGTGAGGTGCTGAGGTGCCCGTCTTTGATGGAGATTCGTGTGTCCAAGAAAGAAACTGATTCTGAGGAGTAGTCCATGGTGAGCTTGATGGTGGGATGGAACTTGTTGATGTTATCGTGTAGTCTCTTTAGTGATTCCTCACCGTGGGTCCATAGAAAGAAAATGTCGTCGATGTATCTGGTGTATAGTGTTGGTTGGAGGTCCAACAACGGATGCGACAACGGATGAACGGACACCGCGCAACAATCGCCAAACAGGAGGGTTCTCTCCCTGTCGGGGAACACTTCAGCAGTCATGGACATTCAGCCACTGACCTTCGGGTAAGCGTACTCCAAGGCGGCCTTCGAGACACACGACAACGCAAAATCGTCGAGCAGAAATTGATAGCCAAGTTCCGCACCCATGAGGACGGCCTCAACCGGGATCTTGGGTTCATGTCACACTACACGTAACCCCACCAGCGAACAAATGTTATCTGTTTTTAATATAACGGGTCATTGACTGTCTTCCTTATCTCTCTCTCTTTTTTTGTTTTTGGGGGTTTGTATATTCGGTGGCCTTTTTAGGTGACACCTTTCTGTCTGCTCACTGTGATTGCCTTGGCAACGGGCAGTAATCACCAGGCATTGTTCTGTGATTTTAAAATGCGAAGGATTCGAAAATGTTATTTCCACACCGTTCACCTGAGGAAGGAGGAAGCCTCCGAAAGCTTGTGGGATTAAAAATAAAATTGTTGGACTATAACTTGGTGTTGTAAAATTGTTTACAATTGTCAACCCCAGTCCATCACCGGCATCTCCACATCATGGTCCTTCTAGGTGGTAGAGGTCGTGGGTTTGGGAGGTGCTGTCGAAAAAGCCTTGGCAAGTTGCTGCAGTGCATCCTGTGGATGGTAAACACTGCAGCCACAGTGCGCCGGTGGTGAAGGGAGTGAATGTTTAGGGTGGTGGATGGGGTGCCAATGAAGCGGGCTGCTGCGTCCTGGATGGTGTTGAGCTTCTTGAGTGTTGTTGGAGCTGCACTCATCCAGGCAAGTGGAGAGTATTCCATCACACTCCTGACTTGCGTCTTGTAGACGGGAGAAAGGCTTTGGGGAGTCAGGAGGTGAGTCACTCGCCGCAGAATACCCAGCCTCTGACCTGCTCTTGTAGCCACAGTATTTATAAATGTAAGGAATTTTACAACACCAGGTTATAGTCCAACGGTTTTATTTGAAAATCACAAGCTTTCGGAGGTTTTCTCCTTCGTCAGGTGAAGTGTGGGATTCCTTGAATGTTACCGCATTTATAGTCAGAGAACAATACCTGGTGATTACAGATAATCTTTCCAACTGCCCGTTGTCAAGGCAATCAAAGTGTTGAGACAGAGAGATGTTACATACAGGGCCACCGAATATACAAACGGCCAGAACAAAAGACAGACAGAGAGAGAAACATCCGAAAGGAAGAGAAAGACAGAGAATGACCCATTGTATTAAAAACAGATAACTTTTTTTCGCTAGTGGGGTTACGTGTAGCGTGACATGAACCCAAGATCCCAGTTGAGGCCGTCCTCATGGGTGCGGAACTTGGCTATCAATTGCGTTGTCGGTAACATTCAAGGAATCCCACACTTCACCTGACGAAGGAGAAAACCTCCGAAAGCTTGTGATTTTCAAATAAAACCGTTGGACTATAACCTGGTGTTGTAAGATTCCTTACATTTGTCAACCCCAGTCCATCACCGGCATCTCCACATCACAGTATTTATATGGCTGGTCCAGTTAAGTTTCTGGTCAATAGTGACCTCCAGGATGTTGATGATGGGGGATTCAGCGATGGTAATGCCGTTGAATGTCAAGGGGCCGAGATGGATCATCCACTCAGCACTTCTGGCTGAAGATAGTTGCAAATGCTTCAGCCTTGTCTTTTGCGCTCATGTGCTGGACTCCGCTATCATTGAGGATGGGGATGTTCACAGAGCCTCTTCCTCTCATTAGTTGTTTAATTGTCCACCACCATTCATGACTGGATGTGGCAGGACTGCAGAGCTTTGATCTGATCCGCTGGTTGTGGAATCACTTAGCTCTGTCTATAGCATGTTGCTTCCGCTGTTTAGCATGCACGTAGTCCTGAGTTATAGCTTCACCAGGTTGGCACCTCATTTTTAGGTACGCCTGGTGCTGCTCCTGGCATGGCCGCATTTATTGTCCATCCTTACTTGGCCACAAAATATAGGAACAAGAGTAGGCCAATCAACCTCTCGAGCCTGTTCCGCCATTCAATGAGATCATGGCTGATCTGCATCTTAACTCCATCTACCTGCCCTGGTTCCATATCCCTTAATACACTTACCTAACAAAAATCTATCAATTTTCAATTGACCCCTAGCCTCAACAGCTTTCTGGGGAGAGAGTTCAAGATTTCCACTACTCTTTGTGTGAAGAAGTGCTTCCTGACATCACCTCTGAATGGCCTAATTTTGAAGTTATATCCCCTTGTTTTGGACTCTCCCACCAAAGGAAATTGTTTCTCTGTATCTACCCTATCAAATCCTTTAATCATCTTAAACCTTTCAATTCGATCACCCATAATCTTCTATACTCAAGGGAATACAAGCCTAGTCTATGTAACCTATCCTCATAATTGAACCCTTTTAGTCCCAATATCATTTTGGTGTATCTGCGCTGCACCCTCTCCCAAGACCAATATATCCTTCCTGAGGTGCGGTGCCCGGAACTTAATGCAGTACTCCAGATCAGGTCTAATCAGATCTTCCACCCCTTAGCACCATATCCCTCAATACCCTTACCTAACAAAAATCTATCGATCTCAAGTCTTGAAAGCTCCAATTGTCCCCCAGCATCCACAGCATTTTGAGGCAGATAATTCCAGATTTCGACTACCCTTTGGGTGAAAAAGTGGCGATGGGTCTTCTCTTTGAACCACTGCAGTCCTCACATAAACAGATCCTCTCCAACACTCTTGGATCTTTCACCTCAGTTATGATTGTAGCTAAGCTAAGAGGCCAGTTGCCAAGAAAACAGACTTTTATTTTACCCCAGTTACACTTCGACCTGCTTTGAAACCAGTGGCTCACCCCAGGGTACGAATGATTCCCCTAAAGGGTAGCTACAAACCTTTTGCTTATCCCGACTGAGCAGATCTTTGACCAGTCAGCCCATTCACATTAGAAAGAGGACAATTTCTTTCATTAAAATGTTGATTAGATTTTATTTCAGTGAAAAAACTTAAGCCTACGTTTAAAAAATAGAAATGTACCTTTTTTAAAAAAAAAAGCATTTCTGTTACTTGAAGAAGCTCAGCTAATTCTGTGGATTTCAAGAATGCAGTGACAGAATGTCACAGAAACAGAAAGCTCCAGGCATTGTAATCAAGTGGGGATCCAGCCCAGCAGCCACACTGAGTCTCAGCAGTCCCTCAGCTGTTTGCCAATACCCTCCAAACACATCGCCCATCTTTATCCAATCCTTCCTTGCTTGCTTGCAGCATAATAAAGCCACTTTAATTAAGAGTATCTCTCAGGTTTCTTCTCAAATGTTAAAGTGGCATGTAATGCCTCTTTTTATTTGGTCCTGGATTTCCTGGATCGTTTGTTCGGGGTTTCAGATTCTGCGGAGACAGAGAGGGAAAAATAAAATCAGAAGCAACATATCATCAGTAAAGTAATGGGAGCTTCAAACTGTACCCTAGGGAGGCAGAGTATTTACCAGGGGAAAAGGGTGGCCTGGGCTTTGCAGATATTTGCAGCACAGGAGCCAGGACTTATCCTCTCACAGCCATTTGTCTTTGTCAGGTAGGCAGAAGAATTATTGGGTGAAATCTACATTTCGTTTGGCTGCACTCCATTTTAAGGAACAAGTGTCAGCCATGGCTCAGTGGTAACACTCGCCTGAGTCAGAAAGTCGTGGACTCAAGTCCCAATCCAGAGACTTGAGCACAAAATCTAGGCCGACACTCCAGTGCAGTACTGAGGGAGTGAAACCTGGTCTGGCACCTGCGTTTAGTGTCTGGAACATTTTGAAACCTTGTAACCATCAAATCTTCTATTCTTTGTGTCACAGCGGAAGGCCCCATTTGTTCCATGAAGGCTGAAGGCAATGACTGTTTCCCCAGGTGTCGTCTTTCGGATGAGACGTTAAACCAAGGCCCCGTCAGCCCTCTCAGATGAATAGCGCAGCATTCCCTACTTGTCAACGTTTTAAAATCCTGCTAAAAGATGCAGGTGTAGTTAATGAGTATACGAGGCTAATGGAAGAGATTTATGAGAACTGTGAAATCTATAAGAAGTATAGATGGACGCTCCCATGTCTTATTGTAAATGTTCTGTTAGCATGTGACTTTAATGAGGTAGTTGCCAAAGATCTAAGGTATGGGGCAAAGACAAATGTTTTCATCTTACATTTTATTGACCTGGCTATGAGATTTAGTATTTCTACACTAATATATAGTAAGGAGAGGGTGGTTATTCATGAGAGTGTAGGTCAGTTGACATAAAAGTCACATTTCTGCAGGGCTATACTTTTCAGAGAGAAGTGTTTCTGAAACTGCTGAAAGAGGCAGCAGATGCGGAAGGAAAACTATGGAAACTAAATAAATGTGTCTTATGGCCTGAATGATGCTTCTGGGGTATGGTATTTTTCGGTGAGATCTGTTTTGCTGAAATTAGGTTGTGACCATCTAAAAGCAGTGCCCCGCAACGTTTTATTGGTACCATAACAGAAAACTTTCAGGCATTTTCATGATGCGTGTTGACGATTTCTTATGGGGGGTACTATGGAACTTGAGAAATTCGTCATTAATAAGATTAGAGTAGAATTTAAAATTGGGAGTCAGGCCTGTGGGGATTTTAAATATATTGGTTTAGATATTAAGCAGAGTGGGTCTGATATAATTTTAAATCAACAGTCCTATTTAGAGAGTTACTCCGATCCCGGTTAATCGTACTAGGTATCAAAGAAAGGTGATGTTATATCTAAAGAGACAGAGCAATTACGAAGCTTGGTCAGTTGAACTGATTGTACACTCAGACTAGACCAGATGCTGGTTTTGATGTGTTGGAGTTAAGTACTTCAATAAAACACCATAGCAGAGAATGTTTTAAGGGTGAATAAAACATTACAGAAATTAAATATAGATAAATGTGTACTTAAGTTCCCATCCTTAGGTGACCCAAAGAAAATGAAGCTAGTTATCTTTAGCGATGCTTCACATGCTAATTTTCCTGATGGGTATTCTGGTGCAGCTGGTTTCATAGTGTTTCTTATGGGTGAGAATGGGAAATGTTGTGCTTTAGCTTGGGAAACTAAGAAACTATAAAGGGGTGTTAAAAGTACTCTGCCTGCTGAAACACTGGCTCTTGTCAATGCAGTAGATATGGGATTCTATTTGGCAAATACCTTGAGTGACATCCTGTACAACGGGAGCACTGAAGATTGTCTACATAACATTCAATGGGTATCCTATCGTTCATTGTGGGATAATGTTGACTCTATGAATCTGTCATCTTTTCTCTCTCACATTTTTAGAGAGAAAAGATGACAGATTGACCTTGCTGGCTTGAAATAAATACTGGAGAGAAAAGAAATCTCTAAAATTAAATGGGTGGATTCATACAATCAACTGTCGGATTTTTAAAAATATATTCATTCATGGGATGTGGGCGTCGCTGGCAAGGCCAGCATTTATTGCCCATCCCTAATTGCCCTTGAGAAGGTGGTGGTGAGCCGCCTTCTTGAACCGCTGCAGTCCGTGTGGTGACGGTTCTCCCACAGTGCTGTTAGGAAGGGAGTTCCAGGATTTTGACCCAGCGACGATGAAGGAACGGTGATATATTTCCAAGTCGGGATGGTGTGTGACTTGGAGGGAAACGTGCAGGTGGTGTTGTTCCCATGTGCCTGCTGCCCTTGTCCTTCTAGGTGGTAGAGGTCGTGGGTTTGGGAGGTGCTGTCGAAGAAGCCTTGGCAAGGGGCAAGCCATACTAGATTTAGTAATGAGTAATGAACCAGATTTAGTTAACGGCTTAACTGTATGCGAGCATCTATCCAATAGCGATCATAACATGATCGAGTTCAATGCAGTGTTTGAAAGGGAAAAAAAATGAATCAGCTGCTAAGATTCTAAACTTGGGTAAGGCCGACTTCAACGGGATGAGACAGAGACTGTCCACAGTAAACTGGGCAAATCTGTTAATGGGTAAAACGACTGATGATCAGTGGGAAACATTTAACGTGATACAGAATCGGTTTATTCCCCTTAGGGGCAAGAACTCTACTTGCCAAAAAAAACAGCCATGGACAACCAAAGAGGTAAAGGACAGTATAAGACATAAGGAAAGGGCATGCAAAAAGGCAAAAAAATGGCACGGATCCTGGCAAATGGGAAAGATACAAAGGTCACAAAACAGAAAGTAAGAGCTACAAAAAGAGAGTATGAAAAGAAACTTGCAAGGGATATCAAAACCAATACGAAGAACTTTTATAGTTACATTAGGAAAAAGAGGGTGGTCAGGAGCAGTGTTGGCCCCGTAAAAACTGAAAGTGGGGATATTGTCATTGACAATGGGGAAATGGCGGACATGTTGAACAATTACTTTGCGTCAATATTTACAGTAGAAAAAGAGGATAGCATGCCGGAAATCCCAAGAAAACTAATATTGAATCGGGGACAGGGACTCGATAAAATTAACTTAAGTAAAGCAACAGTAATGAAGAAAATAATAGCACTAAAGAGTGACCAGATGGTTTCAAAGGAAGTAGGTGAGCACATTGCAGATGCCCCAGCTATAATCTTTCAAAGTTCTCTAGATTCAGGAACTGTCCCTCTAGATTGGAAAATTGCACATGTCACTCTGCTTTTTAAGAAAGGAGAGAGAGGGAAACCAGGGAATTATAGACCAGTTAGCCTAACATCTGTTGTGGGGAAAATGCTGGCGTCTATAATTAAGGATAGGGTGACTGAACACCTCGAGAATTTTCAGTTAATCAGAGAGAGCCAGCATGGATTTGTGAAAGGTTGGTCGTGCCTGACAAACCTGATTGAATTTTTTGAAGAGGTGACTAAAGTAGTGGTCAGGGGAATGTCAATGGATGTTATTTATATGGACTTCCAGAAGGCATTTGATAAGGTCCCACATAAGAGACTGTTAGCTAAGATAGAAGCCTATGGAATCGAGGGAAAAGTACGGACTTGGTTCGGAAGTTGGCTGAGCGAAAGGCGACAGAGAGTAGGGATAATGGGAAGGTACTCACATTGGCAGGATGTGACTAGTGGAGTCCCGCAGGGATCTGTCTTGGGGCCTCAATTATTCACAATATTTATTAACGACTTAGATGAAGGCATAGAAAGTCTCATATTTAAGTTTGCCGATGACACAAAGATTGGTGGCATTGTAAGCAGTGTAGATGAAAACATAAAATTACAAAGGGATATTGATAGATTAGGTGAATGGGCAAAACTGTGGCAAATGGAATTCAATGTAGACAAATGTGAGGTCATCCACTTTGGATCAAAAAAGGATAGAACAGGGTACTTTCTAAATGGTAAAATGTTAAAAACAGTGGATGTCCAAAGGGACTTAGGGGTACAGGTACATAGATCATTGAAGTGTCATGAACAGGTGCAGAAAATAAATCAATAAGGCTAATGGAATGCTGGCCTTTATATCCAGAGGACTAGAGTACAAGGGGGCAGAAGTTATGCTGCAGCTACACAAAACCCTGGTTAGACCGCACCTGCAGTACTGTGAGCAGTTCTGGGCACTGCACCTTCGGAAGGACATATTGGCCTTGGAGGGAGTGCAGCGTAGGTTTACTAGAATGATACCCGGACTTCAAGGGTTAAGTTATGAGGAGGGATTACACAAATTGGGGTTGTATTCTCTAGAGTTTAGAAGGTTAAGGGGTGATCTGATTGAAGTTTATAAGATATTAAGGGGAACAGATAGGGTGGATAGAGAGAAACTATTTCCGCTGGTTGGGGATTCTAGGAGTAGGGGGCACAGTCTAAAAATTAGAGCCAGACCTTTCAGGAGCGAGATTAGAAAACATTTCTACACACAAAGGGTGGTAGAAGTTTGGAACTCTCTTCCGCAAATGGCTAAAATTAAATCTGAGATAGATAGCTTTTTGGCAACCAAAGGTATTAAGGGATATGGGCCAAAGGCAGGTATATGGAGTTAGATCACAGATCAGCCATGATCTTATCAAATGGTGGAGCAGGCACGAGGGGCTGAATGGCCTACTCCTGTTCCTATGTTCCTATGAGCTGCTGCAGTGCATCCTGTGGATGGTACACACTGCAGCCACAGTGCGCCAGTGGTGAAGGGAGTGAATGTTTAGGGTGGTGGATGGGGTGCCAATCAAGCGGGCTGCTTTGTCCTGGTTGGCGTTGAGCTTCGAGTGTTGTTGGAGCTGCACTCATCCAGGCAAGTGGAGAGTATTCCATCACACTCCTGACTTGTGCCTTGTAGATGGTGGAAAGGCTTTGGGGAGTCAGAATGTGAGTCACTCGCCGCAGAATACCCAGCCTCTGACCTGCTCTTGTAGCCACAGTATTTATATGGCTGGTCCAGTTAAGTTTCTGGTCAATGGTGACCCCCAGGATGTTGATGGTGGGGGATTCGGCGATGGTAATGCCGTTGAATGTCAAGGGGAGGTGGTTGGACTCTCTCTTGTTGGAGATGGTCATTGCCTTGCACTTGTCTGGTGCGAATGTTACTTGCCACTTATCAGCTCAAGCCTGGATGCTGTCCAGGTCTTCCTGCATGCGAGCACAGACAGGTTCATTATCTGAGGGGTCCCGAATGGAACTGAACACTGTGAACATCAGCGAACATCCCCATTTTTGACCTTATGATGAAGCAGCTGAAGATGGTTGGGCCTAGGACACTGCCCTGAGGAACTGCTGCAGCAATGTCCTGGGGCTGAGATGATTGGCCTCCAACAACCACTATCATCTTCCTTTGTGCTAGTAATTGTCACACTTCCTTCAATGACAAATAACTTAAAAATAGTTTATTGGCTGTGAAGCACTTCTGGCACTATATAAATGTGCTTTTTAAACTCAAATCATAGAGCTACAGCTTTAATAGAGGCCTTTAACTACTGCCATGAATGCTGGGATAGTCCTGTTTCCATAAGATATTAATTTGTGAGTTGCTGGAGAGAACACTCACAAATCCTGCGATGGGAGATGAGAAGGGGAAAAGGATAGATTAAAGGCCTGTGGCTGTCATCTACAGCCCATGTAACGAATGCTGCTTACTGCTTTTAACCTGTGCCACAGATTGACACCTCAAGTCAATGGCTCACGGTTGGGAATCGCAGCCTTAAGCTCTGTGTTGACAGTCCTGGCAATGGCAGTCGGGTCATGGTATCGAGGTAGATCGCACAATGGATAAAACATAAAAGCTCAGTTACATGTTAAGCTAACAGCATCCTCTCCCCCCTCCCCCAGCTCAGACATGTGCCACCATTGCACTGTAAAAGTTAGAACATAAGAACATAAGAAATAGGAGCAGGAGTAGGCCAATTGGCCCCTCGAGCCTGCTCCACCATTCAATAAGATCATGGCTGATCTGATCCTAACCTCAAATCTAAATTCATGTCCAATTTCCTGCCCGCTCCCCGTAACCCCTAATTCCCTTTACTTCTAGGAAACTGTCTATTTCTGTTTTAAATTTATTTAATGATGTAGCTTCCACAGCAAATTCCACAGACCTACTACCCTCTGAGTGAAGAAGTTTCTCCTCATCTCAGTTTTGAAAGAGCAGCCCCTTATTCTAAGATTATGCCCCCTAGTTCTAGTTTCACCCATCCTTGGGAACATCCTTACCGCATCCACCCGATCAAGCCCCTTCACAATCTTATATGTTTCAATAAGATCGCCTCTCATTCTTCTGAACTCCAATGAGTAGAGTCCCAATCTACTCAACCTCTCCTCATATGTCCACCCCCTCATCCCCGGGATTAACCGAGTGAACCTTCTTTGTACTGCCTCGAGAGCAAGTATGTCTTTTCTTAAGTATGGAGACCAAAACCGTATGCAGTATTCCAGGTGCGGTCTCACCAATACCTTACATAACTGCAGCAATACCTCCCTGTTTTTATATTCTATCCCCCTAGCAATAAAAGCCAACATTCCGTTGGCCTTCTTGATCACCTGCTGCACCTGCATACTAACTTTTTGATTTTCTTGCACTGGGACCCCCAGATCCCTTTGTACTGCAGTACTTTCCAGTTGCTCGCCATTAAGGTAATAACTTGCTCTCCGATTTTTCCTGCCAAAGTGCATAACCTCACATTTTCCAATATTGTATTGCATCTGCCAAATCTCCGCCCACTCACCCAGCCTGTCTATATCCCTTTGTAGGTTTTTTATGTCCTCCTCACTCTCTACTTTCCCTCCCATCTTTGTATCATCTGCAAACTTTGATATGTTACACTCGGTCCCCTCCTCCAAATCGTTAATATAGATTGTAAAGAGTTGGGGACCCAGCACCGACCCCTGCGGAACACCACTGGCGACAGGTTGCCAGTCCGAGAATGTACCATTTATCCCAACTCTCTGCTTCCTGTTAGATAACCAATCCTCCACCCATGCCAGAATATTACCCCCAATCCAGTGATTCTTTATCTTGAGCAATAATCTTTTATGTGGCAACTTGTCGAATGCCTTCTGGAAGTCCAAATACACTACGTCCACTGGTTCCCCTTTATCCACCCTGTACGTTATATCCTCAAAGAACTCAAGCAAATTTGTCAGACATGACTTCCCCTTTGTAAAGCCATGCTGACTTTGTCCTATTAAATTATGTTTATCCAAATGTTCTTCTACTGTCTCCTTAATAATAGACTCCAAAATTTTACCCACCACAGATGTTAAGCTAAGTTGTTGTCTTTTGCACGACCCAATCTTCTCCTGGACCCACCTGAACAAAATTATCATGTTATTGCTGACTGGGCCAGAACAGAGGGCCTGCACTCAAGCTCACTGGGCACCATTAAGTTTTGTTGTCAGTGCACGGCTAATTCTTGGCTCCCAAAGCAAACAGAAGAGGGTTCATTTTAAGTGCCAGGGTAAGCAGTACGGGCTCTTTAAGATTTCACATCTGCACACTGGGCCACCAATCGCATCTAGTGGCCCAGTGTGTTCTGAAGCGTAGCCTCTGAAGATTCCTGCCGAGTTTGACTAAATAATTTTGATGTGACGATGCCCATGAAAGGGAAGAGGGTTGTAGCAGTAAGTCAGGCTGAAGTAAAATAGATTCAGTACCTGTCTGCTCCATTGCAGATTATTTAATCTAGTGACAATCTGCTCCGAAGTGATCTAGAACGAGACACTAAAGTCACTGCAGCAAGCACTAATAAGATTGATAATTGATAAAAAATTAAACATTTTGAAGGAAAAAAAACTATACGACGTCCATGTATTTTGGTACAAAACATTTTTAGCAGCAACCTGCCAGGCGACCAACCAGATTTCATCCCCGTCTCGAGTGTGTCGGAGAGGACCTTTCATCCCAGACTGGATTCAGCCTCTCTAATCTCAGATGAAAGGACAGAGCACTAACTCACCATGCTCCCTAGTCACCTAGTTCAATAAGGACTTTTGTCAGAACCACTTTAAATAATCAAAATGTTAAATGAAAGCTCACTTCAAACAAGCCTTGGTGCCGGAAGGAGAGACCTGCTCACAATGTACCAGCGTTATGGTACTGTTTGTATTCAAACTTTCTACATTTGAAAGATGAATTTCCATTTAGGCCGATTTGATTTTTTGATCTTTAAGTGAGCGTTAAGATTTAGCTCTCTCATGTTGGCCTGCTGAAGTTTTCACAGGGAACACAAGTTTCCGATCGAGTTACTGGCTGCTTCTGGTATAGTTCTGGCTTTGCAGCCTTTTGCCCTACTTTTAACTATTTGCTCCTTTACCTTTTGGAGCCTCTGGGAGAGGCGACTTTTTTCCTGACATTTTCTTTCTACTGCGGGTGGATTTCCTCCTCGGTTCCTCACCAGTTTGCAATGCTTCAGCAGTTTGCTTTGTAACCGCTTTGGAGCTCCGGGCCGTCTTCTGAGAAAGATCATTCGGGATTTGTGGAGTCTTTCGCTGATCCGATTTCCTTTTCCCTTTTTTGAATTTGGAATCCTAGTGACAAATGAAAATTGTACAATAAACAGTTGTGACCATATAAGGAGTAGCATGTTGGCAAGAAAGAACTTGTATTTACATAGTGCCTTTCAAGTGCTCAGGGCGTCCCAAAGCACTTTACTGCCAATGAAGCATTTTTGACGTATAGTCAGAATTGTAATGTAGGAAACTCAGCAGCCAATTTGCACACAGCAAGATCTCACAAACTGCAATGAGATAATGGCCAGATAATCTGTTTTGGTGACGTTGATTGAGGGATAAATGTTGGCCACGACACCGGGGAGAACTCCCCTGCTCTTCTTTGAAATAGTGCCATGGGATCTTTTACATCCACCTGACAGGGCATCAGTTTAACATCTCATTGAAAGACAGCATCTCCAACAGTGCAGCACTCCCTCGGTAATGCACTGCAGTGTCAGCCTGGATTATGTGCTCAAATCTCTGGAGTGGGACTTGAACCCACAACCTTCTGACTCAAGAGGAAAGAGTGCTACCAACAGAGCCAAGCTGAACTCCAGCAAGGTGTGTCACGGAGCACTGGCACATGGGGATTGGTGCCTAAAGTGGGCCCATCCTCTGAATTAACAAATTTTAGCCATGCCAGCGTGGGACGGCACGGTGCAGATGTCAGCTGGTTTCTCATAGGGAGGAAAAGAAACAGGAATAAAAGGCACCTTGGACTCCTGTCACACACTCAATGACTGGGTGGCACAGCATTAGCCTGGGTAGGGCATCAGACCAACATGCCATGGGCAGACACAAAAGAAAAATAGCAGTCTTAAAAAGAGCAGTCTTAGCCTTAGAAAAAAAAGTGGCCACATTTTTAAAATGGTAGCCCTATTACTACAAGCTTGACTCATGCCAGTTTGTATCGAGGTCTCTCTAGGAGGCCCTTTTACTCTCTGTCCTATTAAATGATCAAAAACATACTTTCAATTTTCCTCTGAATTTCCTCCTTCCTGTCACTCTCTGGTTTCCGTATTGTTTGCTTTTATGTTTGTTTAGTGAGTCACACACCATCCTGACTTAGACATATATCACCGTTCCTTCATCGTCGCTGGGTCAAAATCCTGAAACTTCCTTCCTAACAGCACTGTGGGAGAACCTTCACCACACGGACTGCAGCGGTTCAAGAAGAAAGATCACCACCACCTTCAAGGGCAATTAGGGATGGGCAATAAATGCCGGCCTTGCCAGTGGCGCCCACATCCCGAGAATGCATTTTTAAAAAAATGTTTAATAGGTTTAAGAACAGACACTCCACATCAAATTTTATCAGCACTAGGCAAACTAAGAGAAAAATAAACTTTCACATGCTACTGTTTTTTTTACATTTTTAAATTTATAAGCATGTAGGAGGGCTTTATTTTGATAATGACTCTGACTGCTATCTGAACAGTGTCTGAAAACCATTCGTACTGAATAGTTCGGTTACAGCAGTGTGAAAAATCTATCCATAGAGATAAACCAGAAACCTCAAGTACTAGGTGAAGTCACCCATCCAACACCCAGATCCACTCGGGGGTACACACAGAGGCTCCCTTAGACAAGACGTGTCAATATTAAGGAATAGAAACATATGAATCCTTCCTTTTCAAGGGCATTAACCCTTACATTCCATATCCAATTAGAGGGTGAGAAGGTTGGTTCTCAAACAAGCGTACTGAGCTTGAATAAAGGAGACTATGATGGTATGAGAGCGGAATTGATTAAAGTGGACTGGAAAAATAGATTAAAGGGTAAGACGGTACATGAGCAGTGGTGTTCATTTAAGGAGTTATTTTACAACTTCCAAAAAATATATATTCCACTGAGGAAAAAAGGATGTAAAAGAAATGACAGCCATCCGTGGCTAAGTAAAGAAATTAAGGATAGTATCCGACTAAAAACAAGGACATATAAGGTAGCCAAACTTAGTGGGAGGATAGAAGATTGGGAAGTCTTCAAAAGACAGCAAAAAGTAACTAAAGGATTGATTAAAAAAGGGAAGATAGATTATGAAAATAAATTAGCAAAAAATATAAAAACAGATAGCAAGAGTTTCTATAGTTATATAAAAAGAAAAAGGGTGGCTAAGGCAAACGTAGGTCCCTTAGAGGATGAGTCCGGGAAATTAATGATGGGAAACATGGAGATGGCAAAAATGCTGAACAAATATTTTGTTTCAGTCTTTACGGTAGAGGACACTAAGAATATCCCAACACTGGACAAACAGGGGGCTCTAGGGGGGAGGAGCTAAATACGATTAAAATCACTAAGGAATTGGTACTCAGTAAATTAATGGGACTCAAGGCGGATAAATCCCCTGGACCTGATGGCTTACATCCTAGGGTCTTGAGGGAAGTGGCAGTAGGGATTGTGGATGCTTTGGTAATAATTTTCCAAAATTCTCTGGACTCGGCAAAGGTCCCGGCAGATTGGAAAACTGCTAATGTTACACCCTTATTTAAAAAGGGTAGTAGGCAGAAGGCTGGAAATTATAGACCAGTTAGCCTAACATCTGTGGTGGGTAAAATTTTGGAGTCAATTATTAAGGAGACAGTAGCGGAACATTTGGATAAACATAATTTAATAGGACAAAGTCAGCATGGCTTTATGAAGGGGAAGTCATGTCTGACAAATTTGCTTGAGTTCTTTGAGGACATAACGTACAGGGTGGATAAAGGGGAACCAGTGGATGTAGTGTATTTAGACTTCCAGAAGGCATTCGACAAGGTGCCACATAAAAGATTATTGCTCAAGATAAAGAATCACTGGATTGGGGGTAATATTCTGGCATGGGTGGAGGATTGGTTATCTAACAGGAAGCAGAGAGTTGGGATAAATGGTACATTCTCGGACTGGCAACCTGTAGCCAGTGGTGTTCCGCAGGGGTCGGTGCTGGGTCCCCAACTCTTTACAATCTATATTAACGATTTGGAGGAGGGGACCGAGTGTAACATATCAAAGTTTGCAGATGATACAAAGATGGGAGGGAAAGTAGAGAGTGAGGAGGACATAAAAAACCTACAAGGGGGTATAGACAGGCTGGGTGAGTGGGCTGAGATTTGGCAGATGCAATACAATATTGGAAAATGTGAGGTTATGCACTTTAGCAGGAAAAATCAGAGAGCAAGTTATTATCTTAATGGCGAGAAACTGGAAAGTACTGCAGTACAAAGGGATCTGGGGGTCCTAGTGCAAGAAAATCAAAAAGTTAGTATGCAGGTGATCAAGAAGGCCAACGGAATGTTGGCTTTTATTGCTAGGGGGATAGAATATAAAAACAGGGAGGTATTGCTGCAGTTATATAAGGTATTGGTGAGACCGCACCTGGAATACTGCATACAGTTTTGGTCTCCATACTTAAGAAAAGACATACTTGCTCTCGAGGCAGTACAAAGAAGGTTCACTCGGTTAATCCCGGGGATGAGGGGGCGGACATATGAGGAGAGGTTGAGTAGATTGGGACTCTACTCATTGGAGTTCAGAAGAATGAGAGGCGATCTTATTGAAACATATAAGATTGTGAAGGGGCTTGATCGGGTGGATACGGTAAGGATGTTCCCAAGGATGGGTGAAACTAGAACTAGGGGGCATAATCTTAGAATAAGGGGCTGCTCTTTCAAAACTGAGATGAGGAGAAACTTCTTCACTCAGAGGGTAGTTGGTCTGTGGAATTTGCTGCCCCAGGAAGCTGTGGAAGCTACATCATTAAATAAATTTAAAACAGAAATAGACAGTTTCCTAGAAGTAAAGGGAATTAGGGGTTACGGGGAGCGGGCAGGAAATTGGACATGAATTTAAATTTGAGGTTAGGATCAGATCAGCCATGATCTTATTGAATGGCGGAGCAGGCTCGAGGGGCTGATTGGCCTACTCCTGCTCCTATTTCTGATGTTCTTATGTTCTTATGAAAACTAATAGGGTTCAGTGTAAGGAGCTCTGAATTCTTTTTTCACTTTCCCTTCAGATTCAAAAGTCAAAGTTTAGGTTCAGTGATGGTCACTACTGACAGCTATTTAAAAAAAAACCTCCCATTTATATAGCATCTTTCACAACCTCAGGACGTCACAAAGCGCTTTACAGTCAATTAATTACTTTTTGAAGTGTAGTCACTGTTGTAATGTAGGAAACACGGCAGCCAACTTGCACACAGCAAGGGTCGCACAGTCTGCAATTAGATCAGTGTTGTTTAGTGTTGCTGGTTGAGGGATAAATATTGGCCAGGTCACCGGGGAAAACTCCCCTGCTTTTCTTCAAATAGTGCCATACGATCTTTTATGTCCAACTGAGAGGACAGAGAGGCCCTCAATTTGATGTCTCATCCGAAAGACAGTACCTCCCATATTGCAGCACTTCCTCAGTACTGCACTGAAGTGCTAGCCTAGATAATGTGCTCATGGCTCTGGAGTGGGGCATGAACCCATGACTTGCTGACTCAGAGGCAAGGGTGCGACCCACTGAGCCAAGGCTGTTACGATTATAAAACATCTGGAGGTGAGTCAAGGAGTGAAAACATAGAAACATCAAAAATTTACGGCACAGAAAGAGGCCATTCAGCCCATTGCGTTCGTCGAAAAAGAGCTACCCAGCCTAATCCCACTGTCCAGCACTTGGTCTGTAGCCTTGTAGGCTATGGCACTTCAAGTGTATGTCCAAGTACTTTTTAAATGTGATGAGGGTTTCTGCATCTACCACTCTCTCAGGCAGTAAGTTCCAGACCCTCACCACCCTCTGGGTGAAAACATTTTTCCTCAGCTCTCCTCTAATTCTTCGACCAATTACTTTAAATCTATGCCCCCTGGTTATTGACCTCTACACTAAGAGAAATAGGTCCTTCCTGTCCACTCTATCTAGGCCCCTCAATTTTATACACCTCAATTAAATCTCCCCTCAGCCTCCTCTGTTCCAAAGAAAACAACCCCAGCCTATCCAATCTTTTGTCATACCTAAAATTCTTCAGTCCTGGCAACATCCTCGTAAATCTTCTCTGTACCTTCTCCCTAGTGCAATCACAACTTTCCTGTAATGTGGTGACCAGAACTGTACGCAGTACTGTAGTTGTGACCTAGAACTAGTGTTTTATACAGTTCCAGCATAACCTCCCTGCTCTTATATTCTATGCATTGACTAATAAAGGAAAGTATTCCATATGCCTTCTTAACCATCTTACCTACCTGGCCTGCTACCTTCAGGGATCTGTGGACATGCACTCCAAGGTCCCTCACTTCCACTACACCTTTCAGTATTCTCCCATTTATTGTGTACTCCCTTGCCTTGTTTGCTCTCCCTAAATGCATTACCTCACACTTCTCTGGATTGAACTCCATTTGCCACTTTTCTGCCCACCTGACCAGTCCATTGATATCTTCCTGCAGTCTACAGCTTTCCTCCTCACTATCAACCACACGGTCAATTTTTGTATCATCTGCAAACTTCTTAATCATGCCCCCTACGTTTAGGTCTAAATCATTGATATATACCACAAAAAGCAAGGGACATAGTACTGAGCTACTAGTGGAGTTGTTCCTAGAGCTACAGGTTGCAGTAGATGCTGCCTAACCAGATAAAATGATCCTCTTGAAAGTATAGATACCAAAAGAAAAAGAAATTTCAAATGTTGGACACATTTAAATTTTTAAAAACCCAGAAAATGTTGGAATTGCACAGAGGGATATATACAAACATATGAAAAATGACAAATGGGAAAAGAGTACTGGTCGGTCCAGCCTGTCCCATACAGTTGTGATGTCTTGTGCAGTGCAATTCATTCATTCCCCACCCCACCCGGAAGCCATGTGATCTTCTGGGAGAGGCAAAAAAAATAAAAACCCAGGCCAATTAGCGAAAAGAAAAATCTGGAAAAAGCCTCTCCAACAATTGTAATTAGCATCTGAGAGAAAGGAAATGATAAAACTATTCAGCAGAACCTTTTCTTTTAAATTCATTTTTTAAAAAGGGGGGGATAGAAGGAATTTATTTTTAAATGAATGCCAAAGGAAGATGTAACTTTAAGGGAAATATCAGAGTTAAAAAAAAGTGGAACCCACTGTACCTTCGCTCCTGGAGGAGACCACAGGCCCTCCGACCCCTTGCTGGATTAGCGGATAACTCTTGTTAAGCTAGAGAGGATGTTATCTGTAAATTCAGTTATATGGCTCTGAGAAAAAATTTGCTACCCACTTGCCCCTCTGGTCTTAAAGCAAACCTCACTTTGGGAATCAAATCCTGGTTTTCATTTTCATCCGCTGCCTTTTTCCTCCGGGACTTGAATTTGGGAGTTTTGGATCCTTTGAGAGAGAAGATTTGGTTTTAAGAATAAAAGTCAGAGTTGCAATACCGTGGAGCCCTCACTATCTTCCATAACAGAAAGGAGTAATCCCCCCGCTGCGGTGAATAATAGGTGGATAATCGAGAGTTCCCACATTTTGCACAAATGGGTTCTGCAATGAAGGCAAACACAATAAACAAACATCCTATTTATTCACCAAGAAAAGGTGAAATACTCAAAAGAAACCTGCAGCTTTAACACCTTGGGAAAATGCTGGTGGATAACGGAGAATCCACTGCAGAGTAGTGAAGATTTGGGAGTGACCATGAAGTAGTAATCGCAACCAGGGGTTGAGGTGGCATCAAGAAAGGACAGAACAAAGCTTTATGGGTTTAAAACTGAACATCATGAGGAAACCAACTACTGCCCTGAAATCACTCCTGCACTTGTTTAACATTATATATTGCACACTTTTAAGTCCACCTGAGAGGGCAGTCAGGACCTCAGTTTAATATCTCATCTGAAAGACAGCACCTCTGACAGTGCAGCACTCCCTTAGTACTGCAGTGGAGTGTCAACCTAGATTGTGTGCTCAAGTCTCGAGTGGAACTTGAAATCCACAACCTTCTGACTCAGAGGCAGGAGTGCCTCCACTGAGCCACAGTTGACACCTTTATAGGGATCAGGAAACCATCTCTTGATGTTGGCTGTTTCCCTCAAGTCACTTGATGCCTTACTATGAGCTTCTGAAATCACCTCATGTTACATTTCTTTCCACCCTCAAAAGGACAAAAAAGTCAATCCCAGTCTTCTCCAACACAGTTCCGTAAAAGGCCACTGAGATTAGCACCAGAATGACAATTCCTCCCAGTGAGGGAGCTCCCAGCCTCCCCTCAGCACTTCTCACCAACAGCTCAACTGAGATTAAGAACTCACCACATGATGACATCAGCAAAATCCTTCTACTCAATGGAAATTTTCAGGCAGTGAATTCCAGATCATAACAACTTGCTGCGATAAAAAAAATCTCCTCATCTCCCCCCTGGTTCTTTTGCCAATTATCTTAAATCTGTGTCCTCTATTTACCGACCCTCCTGCCAGTGGAAAACAGTTTCTCCTTATTTACTCAATCAAAACCCCTCATAATTTTGAGCAACTCTACTAAATCTTCCTTTAACTTTCTATGCTCTGAAGGAGAACAATCTCAGCTTCTCTAGTCTCTCCACGTAACTGAAGTTCGTCATTTCTGGTAGCTATGGGGCATTATAATATTCAATGGACGGAAAATCTGGAAGGCTGCGAAACGCATGTGTTAAACTGCATACCCAATATTCTGATTAGTGCTATCAACAAGCAAAGCCCCATGTTGCTAGCACTAATTTGCAATACAATAGAGCCTGGTCTGGGGGGAGAGGCTTGTGAGGTGTTACAATAGGAAACAGCAGCAGTGGGACCTCATCAGCAGTCTCCGTGGTAGCTAATTCCAGCTTCTGTCCGGTTCAGGAGGCTTGAATCATTAACTTTTTAAATAATGGATGTGAAACAGCATGGAAACAACAAAAAAAACATTAAACTAAAAAAATAGAATAAAATCATACTCACCTTTTGGTGCCATTGGTCCTGGGTTGCCCTGGAATAAAATCAAAGACATCAACATGAAGTACATTAAATTGAATTGCTACATCAGTATGGAATCACAAAATGCCACAGCACAGAATCAGGGCCATTCAGCCCATCAAGTTTGTGCTTGTATCTTTCTCCATACGAGCCACCTAGTCTAATCTCAATCTCCTGCCCACTCCCCAAATCCTTCGATATTCCTCGTTTTTGGGCAGCTAGTTGATACCCTTTTAAACATAGCGTTGAGATGGTTAATTATAACGAATATTCCTTTGGTATCACCGGTCGTCTGTTGTTGGACCTCCTGTGACTCTCCTCCACACTTTTCCTAAGGCAGGGACTAGAAAGGATATTATTAAACTAGAAAGAGTGCAGAAAAGATTTACTAAGATGCTACCGGGACTTATAGGGAGAGGTTAGATAGACTGGGACTTTCTTCCCTGGAGAGTAGGAGGTTTAGGGGTGATCTTATAGAAGTTTATAAAATAATGAGGGGCATAGATAAGGTAGATAGTCAAAATCTTTTCCCAAAGGTAGGGGAGTCTATAACGAGGGGGCATAGATTTAAGGTGAGAGGGGAGAGATACAAAAGGGTCCAGAGGGGCAATTTTTTCACTCAAAGGGTGGTGAGTGTCTAGAACGAGCTGCCAGAGGCAGTAGTAGAGGCGGGTACAATTTTGTCTTTTAAAAAGCATTTGGACAGTTACATGGGTAAGATGGGTATAGAGGGATATGGGCCAAGTGCAGGCAATTGGGACTAGCTTAGTGGTATAAACTGGGCGACATGGACATGTTGGGCCGAAGGGCCTGTTTCCATGTTGTAACTTCTATGATTCTATGATTCTATAACTCTGGTGTTGTGTTTGGGACTATCCACGATCACTCTTTTCGGACTTGTTCTGTACTGTGGCTGTGTCATGGATTGCAGGCTGTGGATGCTGTTGGCTAATTCAAGAATTAGCTCTTCCATGCTTTTAGTGGCATTTCCTCCATGGAAGGTTCAAATCCCACTCCAGAGACTTGAGCACAAAATCTAGGCTGACATTCCCAGTGCAGTATCGAGGGGGTGCTGCACTGTCGGAGGCGCCGTCTTTCGTATAAGACATTAAACCGAGGCCCCATCTGCCCTCTCAGGTGAACAGAAAAGATTCCATGGCACTATTTCGAAGAGGAGCAGGGATCTCGCCCCTGTATTTATCCCTCAATCAACATTGCTAAAACAGATTATCTGGTCATTGTCACATTGCTGTTTGTGGGATCTTGCTGTGCGCAAATTGGCTGCCGCGTTTCCTACATTACAACAGTGACTATACTTCAAAAGTACTTCATTGATTGTAAAGCGCTTTGGGGCGTCTTGAGTTTGTGAAAGGTGCTATAAAAATGTCTTTGTTTCTTTAAGTGTCCCGGCATTCGATATTGACCAGTCACAAGTAGCACCGTTTACTGTCGTTATGGTCGCAGGTTATAGCACCTGACCTCGCTGAATCCCTTTAGTAAGGATTGACTATTATAAAATGATCTGTGTGCTTGTGTCTGCAGCAGATACAGACGTCGGCTACAAGACCTTGCCCGCACGAGTCACACGGAAAAAGTGTGAGCTCAAAGTAGAAAGAGTAAATCCCGTGGTAGAATCTCATACAAACCTGCCTTGGAAAACAATCAAAATTAAACTTAACACAAGATCCGAGGTGTAACAGCACTACAAAAGAGTTGCTATGACAACACCATCAGCAAGGCAACAAGGGATCGAGCTGTCATGTGCATCATCAAGGCAGGAGAAAAGTGGGTTCTCTTATTTCACTTTGCCCTGAGAGGCCAGCCTTTTGAAGTCTCCCTTTTTATTTGTCTGCTTTTATATGAAGTGGGAAAAAAATGTATGTCATGTTATTTTTGTTAAAAAGATGCGGAAGTAGCGAGCAGCGTAGGATTAGCTTGATCTGAGCCGATGCCCTTGAACAACAGCGTGACCCGGACATAATGAGACTTGAACCTCTTTAGCTTAGCTCATTGGCAACACGAGAACTCATCTCAGGGCCATGTTAGTAATTCTGCACTACGCAGTAAGCTAAGAATATGAACTTCCTCAGGGAAAATCTCTGCACGCTGGTCACCATTTAAACCTCACCTTTAATACTCATGTAGCCCTGGACATCCTGTACATGGCATGCCAGCCATTTCATTTGAAATGTACCACTTTGTTGAATATATGAACCATTTCACTGCATTAAAAAGCGATATAGTTCCCCCATCTGTTATCCAGTGTAGGAATGATCCATACAGACCAGGAAAGTCCCAGGTTTGGTTCACCACCTCTTAAGTTGGCTGATCTCAGCTCTGATTCAGTAGGGGCTGCTGCAATTGGCCACAGCACCCCTAGAACAAGGGGAAAAAAATCAGTCAGGGGCTCAGTCCTAATGGACATCCAGAGACCTTCTGGAAAGTCTGCCGGTGTGGGCACTGGGCAAGTACAGCATCAGGCTTGGTGTGGATGGTTCCACAGTCAAGTTGCCTGCTGACCATCACCATCATACATAAAGTGTCAGCTGTGGCTCAGCAGATAGCACGCTCGCCTCGGAGTCAGAAGGTCATGGGTTCGAGTCCCACGCCAGAGACTTGAGCACATAATCTAGGCTGACGCTCCCAGTGCAATACTGAGGGACTGCTGCACTCTCAGAGGCGATGCCTTTCAGATGACACGTTAAACCAAGGCCCTGTCTGTTCTTTCAGGTGGATGGAAAAGATCCCACAACACTATTCGAAGAAGAGCTGGGGAGATTTTCCAGTGCCTTGGCCAATGTTTATCCCTCAACCAACATCTAAAACAGATGATCTGGTCATTATTTCATTGCTATTTGTAGGACCTTGCTGTGAACAAATTGGATGCTGTGTTTCCTATATTACAAAAGTGACGACCCTTCAAAAGTATTTCATTGGCTGTAAAGCACTTTGGGACGTCATAACAGGCGATGTATAAATGCAAGTCTTTCTTTTTTAGAGCTGCCATATCAGCCTGATTGTGCATCATTAGGCCATCACTGATGGATCTAGCAGGGACCTTTTTGCAGCCTTTAGCTTTTTCCTCTTGCAAGAAATAACAGAAAGTTGGGCCTATCAGCTGGTTTTGCAACAGGAACATTTTTTTAAATTCCAATCAAACACCCAAGTTATACAGGATTAGCCCATTGGAGGGCACTCTTTAGAGGCGTGAATCAACTCTTAATCACTGACTGAAGCTGTGCTTTACATTTCTGTGGGCTTGTGTATAAAAGCTAGGACACAGTGGGCTCGTGAATACTAGCAACATATAGGATCCAGAGTGGGCCAGGGGATCGGTACGCAGTAGCTGGAGGAAATAAAGGCTTGAGTAGTGAAGTAGGTACTTTATTTTATCTTACCTACAGCACCTGACGGTCTCCCATCCAAGTACTAACCAGGCCAACTCTGCTTAACTTCCCAGATCACCTCCATTAAACCAAGTGCAGCTGGCCACTGTACCTCTGGTTTGTTCTCTGCAAATCAACAGTCTCCACTAATTTCAACATTGACTAAATTTAAGAAATGGAATGTCATTTCCCTCAATTCTGCCTGGATGGATCAATGTGGATTGACGGAGAGGTTGTGTAGTGATACACATGGACTGAAAATTCGAAAAAAATAATGGTTTAAATGTGTGTTTTTTTAATAAAAAGATCCTATATTAGATTACGGCCACACATCAGGAGCAGGGGCTTAAAATCATTATTCTCAACGCCTCTTTTTATAATACATAAAAAGGGTTCCATTGATTCAGATATAAATCACAAGTTCATGTACTATAATTTTTTAAAAATTAGTTCATGGGATGTGGGCATCGCTGGCGAAGCCAGCGTTTATTGCCCATCTCTAATTGCCCTTGAGAAGGTGGTGGTGAGCCGCCTTCTTGAACCGCTGCAGTCTGTGAGGTGACGGTTCTCCCACAGTGCTGTTAGGAAGGGAGTTCCAGGATTTTGACCCAGTGACGATGAAGGAACGGCGATATATTTCCAAGTCGAGATGGTGAGAGACTTGGAGGGGAACGTGCAGGTGGTGGTGTTCCCATGTACCTGCTGCTCTTGTCCTTCTAAGTGGTAGAGGTTGCGGGTTTGGGAGGTGCTGTCGAAGAAGCCTTGGCGAGTTGCTGCAGTGCATCCTGTGGATGGTACACACTGCAGCCACTGTGCACCAGTGGTGAAGGGAGTGAATGTTTAGGGTGGTGGATGGGGTACCAATCAAGCAGGCTGCTTTGTCCTGGATGGTGTCGAGCTTCTTGAGTGTTGTTGGAGCTGCACTCATCCAGGCAAGTGGAAAGTATTCCATCACACTCCTGACTTGTGCCTTGAAGATGGTGGAAAGGCTTTGGGGAGTCAGGAGGTGAGTCACTCACCGCAGAATACAAAGTCTCTGACCTGCTCTTGTAGCCATAGTATTTATGTGGCTGGTCCAGTTAAGTTTGTGATCAATGGTGACCCCCAGGATGTTGATGGTGGGGGATTTGGCGATGGTAATGCCGTTGAATGTCATGGGGAGGTGGTTAGACTCTCTCTTGTTGGAGATGGTCATTGCCTGGCACTTGTCTGGCGCGAATGTTATTTGCCACTTATCAGCCCAAGCCTGGATGTTGTCCAGGTCTTGCTGCATGCGGGCACAGACTGCTTCATTATCTGAGGGGTTGCGAATGGAACTGAACACTGTGCAATCATTAGCGAACATCCCCATTTCTGACCTTATGATGGAGGGAAGGTCATTGATGAAGCAGCTAAAGATGGTTGGGCCTAGGACACTGCCCTGAGGAACTCCTGCAGGAATGTCCTGGTGCTGAGATGATTGGCCTCCAACAACCACTACCATCTTCCTTTGTGCTAGGTATGACTCCAGCCACTGGAGAGTTTTCCCCCTGATTCCCATTGACTTCAATTTTACTAGGGTGCCTTAGTGCCACACTTGGTCAAATGCTGCCTTGATGTCAAGGGCAATCACTCTCACCTCACCTCTGGAATTCAGCTCTTTTGTCCATGTTTGGACCAAGGCTGTAATGAGGTCTGGAGCTGAGTGGTTCTGGCGGAACCCAAATTGAGCATCAGTGAGCAGGTTATTGGTGAGTAAGTGCCGCTTGATAATGTACATGGTGCCAGCTCATATTACAATACAAAATGAGAACACCTAAACTCTAACCCCTTTAAGTAACAAACTAGAAAATAACTCCTTAGTACAAAACTCTAGAAACCATTTTTAAGATAATTGGCCAAAGAACCAGGGGGGAGATGAGAATTTCTTTTATGCAGCGAGTTGTTATAATCTGGAATGTGCTGCCTGAAAGGGCGGTGGAAGCAGATTCAACAATAACTTTCAAAAGGGAATTGGACAAATACTTGAAAAGGAAAAATTTGCAGGGCTCTGGGGAAAGAGCAGGGGGAGTGGGGATAATCGGATAGCTCTTTTGAAGAGCCGGCACAGGCACGATGGGCCGAACAGTCTCCTTCTGTGCTGCAAGATTCTATGAAACCATTTTAAGTTGTCCTCACAATTCCATGCAGATTGCCAGAACCATAAAATCAGCAGACAGCTTCATTCCCCCCCCCTCCCCACAAAAATCACATGAAACCTGTTGGCTGAGACACTTGTAGTAAAGCTGCTCTAATTACCTGGAACCAGATGATTCTGCCATTACCGTCACAAAGCGACTGCATCCCAGCAACACAATAGCACCGAAGCCACTCTTCAAAAGCAGAGGAATCGTCTGAATGCTCTGGATCGTAACCCTTGCCACCTGTTGTTGGGGAAGTGGCAGAGTGAGCATTAAGCTTTTCAATTAAAACAGATGAGACCATTTTTTTTCTTCTTCTTTGAAGCAGCAGGTTAGTGTTTTTTCAATAAAAACAGAACATGCTGGAAACATGCGGCAGGTCAGGCACCATCTGTGGAAAGAGAAACAAAAGGTGACTTTTCAGGGTGATAACCTTTCGCCAGGTGTTCTGATGAAAGGTCATCGACCTGAAACATTAACTCTGTTTCTCTCTCCACAGATGCTGCCTGACCTGCTGAGTGTTTCCAGCATGTTCTCTTTTTATTTCAGATTTCCAGCATCTGCAGTATTTTGCTTTTGTTTTAGTATTTCTTCAATGTAGTTGATTGTGTGTGTTGACCCGGGAGTAAGGATGTGGCTTGAATTCATTCTTGCACCATGCACTGGCCCTAATTCGATTGCAAGGATCAGTTTTATATGGTGCAATGTGGAAGGATGGTGCCATCAAATCAACATTCATGCCTGCATTTAAAATCTAGAGATGCTTACCTACACAATATGAGTAATGGTTCTGGTACTCACCTAGCAACCCAAGGGTCAGCAATTCAAATTCCACCACGGCAACTTGTGAAATTGAATTCAATAAATCATAGAATCATACGGCACAGAAGGAGGCCATTCAGCCCATCGTGCCAGTGCCGGAAATCTGGTAACTTGTGGACTCGCACCAGATAAAATCGTGAAAAACAGTCAAGATTATTTTAAAAACCCAATGGGTTCACTAATACCCTACAGCAAAGGGAAATGTCACCTCTACCTAGAAAGCCAACCACAGGTAGAACCAAGAGTCACATGTAGGCCAGACACTACTCTCGAGGGAATGCTATTTTAACTCTCATAGTGGCAGGCTTGTGGTCTCTGTTATGGAATCTCTCCACAGGTGCGTGGTAGTGATTGACAACCCATAACTAAATGCGTCCACGGTCTGGCCTACATGTTACTCCATGTGGTTCACTCTTAATGCCATTCTGAAGTGGCCTAGCAAACATTCAGCTGTTAGTGACTGGCAATAAAGAGAGTTACCAACTAGATTGGGGCAATGGCTCAATCGACATCCCAGGAGGCTGAGTTATCAACCACTGCCACGCTGGTGTAGGGAGATGCTAAAACAGAGGCCATAAGCCTACCACTATGGAAATTACAATATCATTTCCTCTTGAGCGCTGAATCCCAGCACCAACAGACATTGGGAAACATGGACTGCAATAATTTAGGAAGCAGCAAATCAAAGCAACATGGTCAGCAGCTGGATCTGGAGGATACTGTGCATAAAGACAAAGTGACTTACCCAAATTAATGACCTCCATAGGTAGCACGTGGCAGAGTTCAAGAAGATCAGGATTCGCCAACTTTACCTTAATCTTCTTACTCAGAGTCAACTCAACAGTCTTAAAAAAAAAAGGGCAGCAGTTAAGAACTGCACAGTAACAAAGCTCAAGCAACAATGTGTTGGAAGGAAACTGCTGATTTATAGCAAAACTTTTTCCTCTAAAAACTTTGGCCCATTTCCCAGTCATGCTGACTCAGTTGCTATCTTGCTTCCTCTAACTCCATTTTCTGCCCCAATCTTATCTCAACCTGTCCTGGCGTCATTCATATATCCCAAAATTAGCTGACTTCCTTTCCCGCCCTTCAATCAGTTGCTCTTCTATGACACAGACCCTGAAGGTACAGTACTTTAGTGCAAGAAAGAACCTGTACATTATGTCTGTTCTGACTAAAGTTTGGGTTCCGCCAGGACCACTCGGCTCCAGGCCTCATTACAGCCTTGGTCCAAACATGGACAAAAGAGCTGAATTCCAGAGGTGAGGTGAGAGTGACTGCCCTTGACATCAAGGCAGCATTTGACCGAGTGTGGCACCAAGGCACCCTATAAAATTGAAGTCAATGGGAATCAGGGGGAAAAATCTCCAGTGGCTAGATTCATACCTAGCACAAAGGAAAATGATAGTGGTTGTTGGAGGCCAATCATCTCAGCCCCAGGACATTGCTGCAGGAGTTCCTCAGGGCAGTGTCCTAGGCCCAACCATCTTCAGCTGCTTCATCAATGACCTTCCCTCCATCATAAGGTCAGAAATGGGGATGTTCGCTGATGATTGCACAGTGTTCAGTTCCATTCGCAACCCCTCAGATAATGAAGCAGTCTGTGCTCGCATGCAGCAAGACCTGGACAACATTCAGGCTTGGGCTGATAAGTGGCAAATAACATTCGTGCCAGACAAGTGCCAGGCAATGACCATCTCCAACAAGAGAGAATCTAACCACCCCCCCTTGACATTCAACGGCATTACCATCGCCGAATCCCCCACCATCAACATCCTGGGGGTCACCATTGACCAGAAACTTAACTGGACCAGCCATATAAATACTGTGGCTGCAAAAGCAGGTCAGTGGCAGGGTATTCTGCGGTAAGTGACTCACCTCCTGACTCCCCAAAGTCTTTCCAACATCTACAAGGTACAAGTCAGGAGTGTGATGGAATACTCTCCACTTGCCTGGATGAGTGCAGCTCCAACAACACTCAAGAAGCTTGACCCCATCCACCACCCTAAACATTCACTCCCTTCACCACCGGCGCACCGTGGCTGCAGTTTGTACCATCCACAGGATGCACTGCAGCAACTCGCCAAGGCTTCTTCGACAGCACCTCCCAAACCCACGACCTCGACCACCTAGAAGGACAAGGGCAGCAGGCACATGGGAACATCTCCACCTGCACGTTCCCCTCCAAGTCACACACCATCCCAATTGGAAATATATCGCTGTTCCTTCATCGCCGCTGGGTCAAAATCCTGGAACTCCCTTCCTAACAGCACTGTGGGAGAACCTTCACCACACGGACTGCAGCGGTTCAAGAAGGCGGCTCACCACCACCTTCTCAAGGGCAATTAGAGATGGACAATAAATGCCGGCCTCGCCAGCGACGCCCACATCCCATGAACGAATAAAAAAAAGTCTTCGAACTGAAACGTCAACTCTGTTTCTTTCTCCACAGATGCTGCCTGACTTGCTGAGCTTCTCCGGCATTTTCTGATTTTATTTAAGATTTCCAGTATCTGCAGTATTTTGCTTTTGATTTAGTGTACATTATGTCAGCTTGGCGCAATTGGTAGCAGTCTGGTTTCTGAGCCAGAAGGTGGTGGGTTCAAGCTTCACTCCAAGTCCTAGAGCACATAATCTAGGCTGACATTTCAGTACAGTACTGAGGGAGTGCTGCATTGTCAGAGGCGCTGCCTGTCGAAGATGTTAAATAGAGGCCCACCTCGGACCATTCAGAAGGAGGCAAAAGATTCCTTTTTCAAACATCAGGGAGTTCTCCCGATGTCCTCAACCAGCACCACCAAAACAAGTTAAATGGTTTCTTCATCTCATTACTGTCTGCCTACAAAACAAGTGACATCACCTCAAAAGCAATTCATTGGCTGTGAAGCTCTATGGGGCATCCTGAAGACATGAAAGGTGCTAAACATATCCAAGTTCTTCCCTTAAATTTTATAAATTTGCACTTATTTTAACTAATGAAAAACCGCGTGGGCTGCAGGTTGAGTGCACGGACCTTCTGCACTAGAATTCCCTATATGCAATCCTGTTGTATGAAGCTCTGCTAAATTGGAAAATTTGCCTTTATATTTTTTCTACAAAAACGACATGCAAGCAACCAATCCATTGCACGTTTCAGTTACGTCAATGGAACCATATCATTAATGTTTTCAGGCAATCCTTTACAAGTTCTGAATGATTTGTACAATATATCAATTTTTTTCAGGGATTGGTTATGCAAGTGAGTATGCCATTTATGCTCAATAACGTTTATGGTCAAATTTTGACTGATTACACTCCTGGAATGTTTTAACTACGTGAAAGCCGCTATATAAATGCAAGTTGTTGTTGTTTAAAGTGCGCTGGTCCATGCTTTTGTTGGATTGAGAGAAAAGGTTTAATGTTACAACTTCAGGATCAAAGGTGGAGTGAGTCACACCCCTAGCATCCTAGCTTTTGGTTTAAGAAAACTGGAAGGCAGGGGCTGAGCAGTAGTGAGGCATCTCCTTACAAGGCTGGGATATCAAAACAAGGCACCGCCATACTGCTTCCAGGACTGGGTCAAAGGGCATGGGACCAGGTCACATGACCGTCTCCCGTCCCAATGAATGGAGTTTTACCCTTGACTCTCTGGAACTACCTCCGAAAACCCTTTCAGCTCACTTCCCCCTTTCAAATCCCCAATAAGGATTTTTCTCTTCTGCTGCTCTTCTGGCTTTGCCTCCTGACTTAATTCTACCGGTTCTTTCCCTTGCACCCGGTGTCCATTGTCTTCCTGTTTCTAAAGAACGAGGAGGAAGAGGAGGAGGAGAATAAGGAGAAGGAGGAGACTGTGTACACGTAACCAGAAAAGGAGGAAAGTATTTCAAAATGAGAACACATTTCAGGTTATCAGTCTATTTCAGCATTCCGTACTGCAGATAATTAAAAAAAGAATAATTCTCACAGCGGTCCAGCTTTCTGCAACTGAACTGCACAAAAACCCAGAGTAATTGGATATTCATTTCCTCACAATTCTGAAATAAAATGATCAAGAATTGATGGGAATACAAAAAAGTCAAATGCAACCATGCCTGCAGTGAGATGTCAAACAGTGAAACATGACAACAAGATAGTGTGAGGAACAAGCACCAGCCTGTGCAGGGAAGTTAAGACCCTGTGCAGAAAGTTGAAATGTAATTCTAATTGTCAATAATGATGGATAAATTGTTTAGCAGATAAGAAGAAATGTAATAGTAACTGAACTGTAAATATACTGGTAATATTAACTAATTATTTTTAAAAACGAGCACTGGCGCAAAAGGGGTTAAATATGCCTGAAAGCAGAAATGCCAGATGGTGCTCTCCCTTTTTGATTTCATAGAATCATAGAAGGAGGCCATTTGACCTATCGTGTGCCGGCCGAAAAAGAGCTATCCAGCCTAATCCCACTTACCTGCTCTTGGTCCGTAGCCCTGTAGGTTACGGCACTTCAAGTGCACATCCAAGTACTTTTTAAATGCGATGAGGGTTTCTGCCTCTACCACCCTTTAAGGCAGTGAGTTCCAGACCCCCACTACCCTCTGGGTGAAAAAATTTCTCGTCAGCTCCCCTCTAATCCTTCTACCAATTACTTTAAATCTATGCCCCCTGGTTATTGACCTCTCTGCTAAGGGAAATAGGTCCTTCCTATCCACTCTATCTAGGCCACTCATAATTTTATACACCTCAATTAAATCTCCCCTCAGCCTCCTCTGTTCCAACGAAAACAGCCCCAGCCTATCCAATCTATCCTCATAGCTAACATTCTCCAGTCCTCTGTACCCTCTCTAGTGCAATCACATCTTTCCTGTAATGTGGTGACCAGAACTGTACGCAGTACTCAAGCTGTGGCCTATCTAGTGTTTTATACAGTTCTAGCATTGCCGCCCTGCTCTTATATCCTATGCCTCGGCTAATAAAGGAAAGTATCCCGTATGCCTTTTTAACCACCTTATCTACCTGTCCTGCTACCTTCAGGGATCTGTGGACATGCACTCCAAGGTCCCTCTGTTCTTCTACACCTCTCAGTATCCTCCCATTTATTGTGAATTCCCTTGCCTTGTTTGCCCTCCCCAGATGCATTACCTCACACTTCTCCAGATTGAATTCCATTTGCCACTTTTCTGCCCACTTGAACAGTCCATTGATATCTTCCTGCAGTCTACAGCTTTCCTCCTCACTATCAATCACACAGCCAATTTTTATATCATATGCAAACTTCTTAATCACGCCCCCTACGTTTAGGTCTAAATCATTAACGTATGCCACAAAAAGCAAGGGACCCAGTACTGAGCCCTGCAGAACCCCACTGGAAACAGCCTTCCAGTCACAAAAACACCCATCACCCATTACCCTTTGCTTCCTGCCACTGAGCCAATTTTGGATCCAACTTGTCACTTTCCCTTGGATCCCATGGGTTTTTACTTTTCTGACCAGTCTGCCATGTGGGACCTTGTCAAAAGCCTTATTAAAATTCATGCAGACTACATCAAACACACTACCCTCATTGACCCTCCTTGTCACCTCAAAAAATTCAATCAAGTTAGTCAGACACGACCTTCCCTTAACAAATCCATGCTGACTGTCCTTGATTACTCCGTGCCTTTTTAAATGACGATTAATACTGTCCCTCAGAATTGTTTCCAATAATTTGCTCACCACCGAAGTTAGGCTGACTGGCCTGCAATTACTCGGTTTATCCTTTCCTCCCTTTTTAAACAATGGTATAACGTTAGCAGTCCTCCAATCCTCCGGCACCATGCCTGTAGCCAGTGAAGTTTGGAAAATGATGGTCAGAGCCTCCGCTATTTCCTCCCTGGCTTCTTTTAACTGCCTGGGATACATTTCATCCGGGCCTGGCGATTTATCTACTTTCAAAGATGCTAATCCCATTAATACTTCCTCTCTCACTATGTTTATCCCATCCAATACTTCACACTCCTCCTCCTTAACTACAATGTCTGCATCGTCCTCCTCTTTTGTGAAGACAGATGCAAAGTATTCATTAAAAACCATCCCCACATCTTCCACCTCCACACATAGATTACCTTTTTGGTCTCTAATAGGTCCTACTCTTTCCTTAGTTATCCTCTTACTCTTTATGCATTTATAAAACATCTTCAGGTTTTCCTTGATTTTACTTGCCAGTATTTTTTCATGTCCTCTCTTTGCTTTCCTAATTATTTAAGTTGCTGTGGAATGAGCTTTTTAATGCAGAGCTGATCTAAATGAACTGCTGCTGAGACTGAACACCACAACCCAGACTCAACACTCCAACGCATTGGCTTTGCTGGTTGGAGATCTGCTCCGTTTAAAATGGTGGGCAGCCTCCCTGATAGATAAGGCTAGTGATTGGTCATGAAGTGCAATCTCGTGATTTTTGTAATCTACTGTGCAAGTGTGATTTAGCTCCAAAGTTACAGGAATTAAAAAAAAATTAATTTGACTTTCTAAATGGGACAACTCAGTGTTGGTTCAATCAAAATAGGCCAATTAAATTTAAAAACACAAAAAGCAAAATCAGCCCAAACTAATTGCAAATTGCATCCACCTGATAGCCCCACCAATCTGTCTGAACATCTGGGTTATACTTAAGCTTTGGAATCAGAATGATCAAATTAAATATTTCATATCCTGCCCAAACATCTACTCTTCCTGTCTTCAACCAACAACAATTACTTCTCCAGCACTCTGTTAGTGCCGAAAACACTGGGATTTAGGGCTTTTAATTTATTATGATGTCCCCCATTTTTGCATTTTATGTTGTTCGCATTTACTCTTTCCTTCTCAATTCTGCTTTCTCCTGTAACTGTTTTTTTTGAAAGATATAAGAAAATAGTTTAAAAAAGGCTCGTTAAACGGGAGTTTCACAAACCCGTCTTTGTGACTGCAGACATTAAAGCGGCAACATGTGTCATTTTCACTGTCCGCACCAGTGTCCTTAAGAGTCTCTCTTGAGGCTGTCAAATTGCTGGCAGTTTTGTGGCTGTGAACCCACACCCATTAGGAACTGGGTTGGAATGTGCATGGCCATTTCTTGTAGAGTCCTTACAACCCGCAGAGGGTAGCCTTTCATCTCATCATCCGCAGTGCCTTCATCGTCGGTGGGTCAAAATCTTGGAATTACCTGACTAACATCATCATGGAAACACCATCAGCACAAGGACTCCAGCAGTTCAAGAAGAAGGGGCACCATCGCTTTCTCAGGACAGTGAAGGAATAGGCAATAAACGGGTCATTGCCAGAATAAATAAAAAAAAAACCCGGGTCCCAGAGTTCAACGGTCAATGTTCTAACCCATTCTGCCACATACTCCCCTCAGATGAAGGTTTAAAGATGCTAAAAGCATAGACTGAGGCCTAGCAAATGACATGTAGAAATAACGTCCTTGCTAGCTTTACTTGTCTAGAAGAGAATTGTCATGGAAAAACTGTATCAAATACACAGTTGTCAAACAGCCCAAAGGGTCAGTGCTCATAAAAATTAAGATTGAGCCGTAACAACCTAGATCAATTCATATATGACTCTGCCTTCTTGTACGGTGGGTGTGCTAAGATCCATGAACTGTCCGGTCCTGCCTTACGTCTGTGAAAGCCTGGGGGTAGATATTAAATCTTACCTTTACTTTGTGCAGCAAAGATTCCAATACTGTCCTCGCCTTCTCAAACGGAGGGACTTTTAACCTAAAGCAACAAAAAAAGAGATTAATCACTCCAGGCATCTATCAGTCAAAGGCCTCTGGATGTGTCCTGAATTGGAGGTCTTACTGCTCTTACCACAGCAGCACTTGAAAAGTATTTCAACATCCTGGTATGTCTATCTTTCAACGTCATTACTGAACCAGATGATCACATAGTGGCCGGCAGTTGCTGAGGTAACAGATTCCACCAATTCTTAAACTGCTGGTACAGTGCTGGACTTGCACAGTTGGGTGAAAAACTGGAACAAGATCAGTAACAACTAGGAGACTACTTCGTTTTTGGGAAAGAATTCTGCATGATTTCCTTTCTTTACTTCTAAAGATTTGAACATTTTTACAAGGTATTTAGTTACTGTTCAACCATCTCTAGTCACAATAGACAATGACATAAGTCTCCTGGTACCCCATAAGGAAAGCAGAACTCATTAATGAAAGCCATGTTGCTTTTTCAGAGCCTTTTCCTCACTTCTGTGTTTTTTTGAGCTCTTTAGAAACTTAACTCTGCTGATAAGTGCTTGATTGATGTTTGCTCAAGGCTGCAAGTTGAACTGCTGATCCCCTGGTTGAGAGTTCAGCTGTTGAGTTCAGTATCTGACATTTATTTTTAATACAAGTATGTTTATTTTTAAAGGCCGGACATGCTACTGACGGACATATGAGCTCTTTAAAAACTTTTAAGGACAGAAAAAGGGCGATAGGCCCAGCAAGCCTGTCCATTTAGAATAGATTTATCCCGTTTATGTACCATTTCACCCTATCCCTCAATCTCTTCTTTCCAAAAACATCTCTTACTTTTTCAACCCATTAACTCTATTGCAGTTTCACTGAAAAAGTGCTGACTAGCTTCATTCTAACTCCTAACTTACTGATATTTTAAAAATTGGTCAGTCCTGGTTTATGAACCCTTTCACGTAATAAGCAATTAGGCTGGATCAGTTGGTTAATTCCTACCCTGATTCTGAAAAACTTCAATTAGGTCACCTCAATGTCTCCTCTCTTTCAAAGAAAACAAGCCCAATTTCTTCAACTTTTCCTCATAACAAACTCCTGATGCCAATAAATCATCCTGGTTGCTCCACTCAGTACGCTTTCCAAAATGATATCCCTACAGGCAGTGCTGCACTGAGCCATATCTCCACTGTAGCATGTCTGGCCTTTAAAAATAAACATACACATACTTGTATTAAAAATAAATGTCAGATACTGAACTCAACAGTTGAACTCTCAACCAGGGGATCAGCAGTTCAACTTGCAGCCTTGAGCAAACACCGGCTGACCTACCCTCACCAACTGAGCACTTGTCAGCAGAGTTCAGGCTTGGCACAGTGTTGGATGAGAGTACCCTCATCTCACAGAGGTGGGAAAATGGCAAAATTTACCCAGTGGCCATGGAAAAGCCTACAAGCCTAGACTATCCCACCTAATCACTCCCAGTGAAGAAACAAGTGGGTGTTGGCAAAGAATTAAAATAAAATGATGTCTCTCTCACCTGAATAGAATTTCTGCTCGGAGATAATTCCCAATACCGTTGAAGTATTTTTGATTTAATAGCACCTCACAGATTGGCTTGTCAAAGGCTTTGTGTGACAGATTTGACAGCACATTCAATCTGGGATAGGTGACAAGAAAAGCAAAATTAAAAATTAAACTTGTAGTTGCATTACAATGTCAACAACTTACATACCTAAACCGCCTTTAACAAAGAAAGATGTCCCACAGCCCTTCACGGAGGTGTAAGATAATTGGATGCAGAGCGAAAGGAGAGATTAGGAGGGGTGCCCAATAGTTTGGTTGAAGAGGCGGGTTTAGAAGGGTCTTAGAGGAGGAGATGGAGAGGCAAAGAAGTTTAGGGAGTGAATTTCGGACACTATGACCTCGACAGTTGAAGGCACAGCTGCCAATGGTGGGGTGAAGGATGGAGGGGATACACAAGAGGTCAAAGTCAATGGTACAAGGATCACCCTTTATTTCTACCCATTGCCAAGAAGAGAAAATAACTGCTTTATGGAGAATGTAGTTTGACCAAGCAGTTCACACCAGTGATGGAGAGCTCACATGGACTATTGCGAATGGACAATTCCAGAAGGGGCTGTCCATCAAAATTTTGGTTTGACAACATCAAACAATGATCTGAAAAAAGATTTCAACTTGTAGACTTGGAGCCACAACAGACAAGATTGGTGGAACCACTTTCGGCCCGGGCAGCTTTCAATTCCAAATGATCCTTGATGTAGGGTGGATTAACGGGCAGAGAAAGAAGAGAGCATCAAAGCACGCAGAGCTCGAGGTGAAGGCTAGAAAAACACCGAACAGTAGGCCTAGTCAACCACTATTACACAAACTAATACATGTATGTAAGAAATGCAGTGAATGTAAGTGATTGTTGGAGTTAGTTCAAAAAAAGAGCTGTGGACAGAGCTCCACTTTGACCCCTCCCCCTCCTCCCCTTGATATCTCAGCAGGTTCAGCCAGCCAGTAGCTGAACCATATAGACCATGATGGCCCCAGGTTCAATCTCTGGATTTGCTGAGTTAACAGAGCTCAATCAGGACAGTTGCACAATTAGCCTTAACACCCTTGCCTCAGTGCAGAGACGATTGACTAGGAGCCCCATTCCTGATCATTATCCAGCAGCTCCTGGTGGAAGTGCACATGTGTGGATACGACAGGCCCAGAATGTGATCAAATAGTCTGCCAACATTGACAGTCAAGACTCTCATATGAATAAATGCCCAGCACTCATGTAAACTGTGCCAGTAACTGTATCCCCACAGAGTTAATTCCTCAGAGAGAATGGAAATGGAGAAAATTGCCATGAAAGAAAGACTTGCGCCTTATAGCGCCTTTCACGACCTCATGACATCCCAAAGCGCTTTACAGCCAATGAAGGACTTCTGAAGTATAGTTACTGTTGCAATGTAGGAAACGTGGCAGTCAATTTGTGCAAGGTCCCACAAACAGCAATGCGATAATGACCAGATAATCTGTTTTTAGTGATGTTGGTTGAGGGGTAAACATTGGCCAGGACACCGGGGAGAACTCCCCATGCTTTTCTTCAAAATAGAACTCCCCATGCTTTTCTTCAAAATAGTGCCTTACGGTCTTTTAAGTCCACCTGAGAGGGCAGACAGGGACTCAATTTAAGGTCTCATCTGAAAGATGGCACCTCCGATAGTGCAGCACTCCCTCAGTACTGTATTGGAATGTCAGCCTAGATTATGTGGTCAAGTCTCTGCAGTCGGACTTGAACCCGTGACCTTCTGACTCAGAGGTGAGAGTGCTACCACTGAGCCACGGCTGACACTGCATGCCAAGAAATTTTTTTTTTAAAAAAAGCTTCCTGCATGTGCAGGCACAATGCAATGAACTAATATTGGATGGAATGCGTTCAGTTGACTATTGGACTCATTACAGTTTCTCTCATTTCAGGTTTCTGTTTAGCAGTGCACTGTAAACTCAAAGTGCTGCCCTACATAATTTAGGTATGAGTACTAGGCTCCCAATCAAAGGGAATCAGTCAAATCGAGGTAATTCCCCTATCTTTGGTGGAATACAGTCTTCACGACAGGGCTGCTATACAAAGCACCACAAGAGTGAAGCATTCTCTCTCAACTTCACCCACTCGGCAGACTGATCACACTGGGTTAGAGAAGAAGCACGGTAGGTGACCATGTTAGTTCAGCTGGACAATAGGATAAGGCAAGTGGACAAGGTCAGCCTTCTCCAGCTCAATCGCAGAAAATAGAAAGTAGATTAAGAAAAGAGGAAGCACAATTATACCTGAACTTTTCATATTCAAACATCACACAAGGTCCTCTGTCCAGCTGCCAGGTCCCATTGACTTCCCAACTCCCAAATCTCCTCGGATCAACAAAGCACAGCACCTGCTTGGGCCTCTCTTTGGTGAAGAACTTGAGATGAGCATGTTTAGGGACCTCTTCCTCGGCAGTCAGTTTGAAGGAACCAGACATTCCAAAGCGGAAAATTATGTCCATTGAACCTGGTAATTCACACTCATGCTCCACAGCATCTGTCTTTATGTCCTCCTTGATCGGGATAAGAGTCAACTTGACCTCTTTCCCTCTGGATACCGCAGAGATGATATAAGTGGCGCATGTGAAAGGCACGTCACAGTTCTTGCTCACTGTAGATTTTTCCACTTTCCCTGAAAACACAATACCACTGCAGACTCTGTTAACAAACTTGCTTGCCAAGTGAAGTTCGGGTCCTTCAGGCATTTTAGAAGACAATCTAGAATAATAAAAAAAAGTGATCAAGGCAGGTGATAATAAGATGGAAGGACTGTGGGCAGGTTGAGGGCTAGTCTTAAAGGAGCACTGTTTCCACCTCAGGAATGGAGAAGGAATGAAATAGCCCTAAATCATTTTTGTCAAACAGCATTCTGTCGTTCCCACAATGTTCGGCAAACCAAAGTGGTTTGCCACTTACCCATTAAAGCACTCTCGGGAGACCAGATCAGAGGCAGAATGAAAATTCTTAACATGTGACCGCTCGCGAATTATCTTGTAGCAAGATCCCTACTTTTTACCCCAAGTGTCTGCAGCAACAGAAAATACAGTTGAATCTCAACAAACACGCATAGTTTGCCAAGAAATGGCATTCTGACAGAAAGACTCCTAACAGATTAAAATACACATTATCTTCTTTGCTGAGACAAATTTATACCTCAACCATCTCACTCTACACAAATTAGAAAAATATCAATATTTCATATCCAGGTTATAATTTTTGACTCGGTATTTTTATGCTTCAAAAAAGACACCAACAAAACCTACAATGAAACGCTGATGGGTTATTTTATTTAAAAAGTGCTGCTTCCATTTAGAAGGCACTGTATCATGTTGAAACATCTCAAATTAATTACTTTCAAAGAGCAGTGCCTGTTGTTTGGTTATGTGGGAAAAAGTGGCAGCAACATTCCACAAACAGCAATAAGATGAAGGGATTTATTTTGGAGGGGGGGGGGGGTTGAGGAAGCAATGTTGGCCAAGACACCGGGAGAACTCCCTGTTCCTCTTCAGATAGTGTCATCAGATCTTGTAACATCCACATGAGCAGGCAGGCCGAATCTTGCTTCGAACACCTCCACCAACACAGCTCTCCCACAGTTCGGTACTAGAGGTATGTTTAAATGAGGAACTCCATGCTTAATATGGGGCCTGAATCCACAAGCTTTGATCCAGAGCTAAGAATGTCAACAACTGAGGCAAGCTGATACATTTTCATCGCAATGGTGTTATGTACAAGTGACATGATGATGCATTCCAATGAAATTACAAAGGAATACAAAGGGTTGGAAGTTTTGCTACAGTTGTACAGAGCTGTGGTCAGACCCCATCTGGAGACTGCATTCAGTTTTGGGCACCGCACCTCATGAAGGATATGTTGGCCTTGGAGGGGGTGCAGCACCGATTCACCAGAATGATACCTGGGTTGAGGGTTCAATTATGAGGACAGGTTGCATAAACTTAGCTTGTATTCCTCTGAGTATAGAAGACTGAGGGGTTGAGGTGTTAAAATATGAAAAGGATTCGATAGGGTAGATAGAGAAACTATCTCCTCTGGTGTGGGAAGTAAGAATGAGGAGACATAATCTAAAAATTAGAGCTAGGCCATTTAGAAGAGAAATCAGGAAGCACTTCTTTACACAAAGGGTAGTAGAAATGTGGAATTCTCTCCCCCAAAGGGTTATGAATGCTAGGACAATTGGAGCTGTCAAGTCTGAGATTGAGAGATTTTTGTTGAATAAGGGTATCAAGGGTTATGGAGCTAAGGCAGATAAATGGAGTTGAGGTACAGATCAGCCATGACCTAATCGAACGGCCCAAGGTGCTGCTCCTATGTTCCTTAATTCATAAGATTATAATTTTTATTTTAAATATCGTTATGGCATGTTGATAAATATCAATGGAAGGTTCTGCTGATGATTACAGTGCCCCTTTAACTGACCCGTGTAAAAGAATCTGGTGTATAAAATCATTACTTTCTGTGCCAAATTCTATATACAAAATACATCGAAAGCAATATCTTAATGGTCATCTCAAAAATCATCACTCCTGCACCAAACGCTTAGGGTTTCATTTTGGGTATGTGGGCCCCTTCTTTGTCTTGCAGTTTCAGTCAAAATTCAGCATTTTCCGTGAACATTACTCAACATAATTTTCCTCTTTCTTCGAGGAAAACTATCAACACAGCACAACCAAATATCTAAAAACATGGAATATTTCTTACTGACAGTGAAGAGACATTCTCAGTTTGTTCATCAACCCAACAACTGGAATAAGGGAAATAAGAACATAGGAAATAAAAGCAGGAGTGGGCCATACAGCCCTCGAGCCTGCTCCGCCATTCAATAAGATCATGATCTTCGAACTCAACTCCACTTTCCTGCCCTATCCCCACATCCCTTGATTCCCTTAGTGTCCAAAAATCTATCGATCTCAGCCTTGAATCTTGAATATATTCAACGACTGAGCATCCACAGCCCTCTGGGGTAGAGAATTCCAAAGATTCACAACTCTCTGAGTGAAGAAATTTTTCCTCATCTCAGTCCTAAATGGCCGACCTCATAAGAATATTTTTTAAAACACTGTAACCCGCTGCTCTATGTCATTGTGATGCCACTAAAATGAGCACAAAGAGAACGGAAGTACTTCAAAATGCAAACTCAACAACTTCTGGATTTTACAAAGAATGTCATGTGAACAAGAAATAGATGCAAGACACTTGAATGCTGGAATCCCCACACAATTCACACCATTTACCAGATGTCTGAGTTCTGAGGTTACTCGAAAGATTATTATGTTTTCGATTAGATACAATGAACCTAGTTTCAATCACCGCAGGTCCCTATTTTTGATTCTCAAACTGCCTTAAAATTACATGTACATCTTGTTTTTAGTGTGGGAAAGGTGAGTTGTGTAGGTTGTGTAGCTGAGTGGTTAAGGATTACAAACGATATACAGTACAGGACTGTGGTGCCACTGAAAACTGTTGAGACAATGGAGCCAATTTTCAAAATCTACACAACCGGTGAAAAGCCTCACTGGCTGCCCTACCAATTCAGTAAATCACAGGCAAGCAGCCCTGCCCACAATTCCCTGATCATAAAATCATACATCACAGAAAGTAGGTCGTTTGGCCCAGCCCTTTGAAAGAGCTATCCGATTAGTCCCACTCCCTTGCTCTTTCCCAATAGCCCTGTAATTTTTCTCCTTTTCGACTATTTATTCAATTCCGTTTTGAAAGTTATTATTGAATCTGTTTCCACCACCCTTTCAGGCAGCGCATTCCAGATCATCACAACTCGCTGAGTAAAAAAATTCTCATTTCGCCCCTGGATTTTTGCCAATTATCTTAAATCTGTGTCCTCTGGTTACTGACCCTCCTGCCAGTGGAAACAGTTTCTCCAGATCTACTCTATCAAAACCCCTCATAATTTTGAACATCTCTATTAAATCTCTCCTTAATCTTCTTTGCTCTAAGGAGAACAATCCCAGCTTCTCTACTCTCTGATATACGCAGTCAGTGGAAAAAAAAACTCCCCTGGTCGCTCACATTTGGAACTCCCTCCAAATATCTTAAAAACTGCCCAGTTGTCACATACACTTGGTGAACTGTAAGTCCCCCCATGATTACTCAGTCACACTGTATACAACAGTGGATGCACTGTGCATAAACATTGCTCGCCTAATGTCACAATATAACACAGCAATAGCAAAACAATGCATCCCATACAGTGACATGAGCCCAGAACGGTATACGGTTATCTGTAGTGTGAGAATATGGAATTGATACCTTTAAAAGTTAGTGATCAAGAAAATTAATTTTTCTACATTAAGGGCACTATATAAATGCGAGTTGTTGTTTATAATAGAGTAATGTATTATACAGCAGAGTGTTTGACGTGCAGTCAAGGGTTTAATTCAGCCCCTGAACCCTGGCAACTCAGTTCCATTTGTATTTTAAAAAATCAATAGAAATGAAAATCTGTCAGCCAATCCTCAATGCCAGTTTTATGCCCAGGTGGCAAGTTGAAAATTGATGGCAGTAAAGAAAGGGCTTGCATTTATATAGCATCTTTCACAACCTCGACATCCCAAAGTGCTTTCACAGCCAGTGAACTGCTTTTGAAATGTAATCACTGTTGTAATGTAGGAAACGTGGCAGCCAATTTTCACACAGCAAGATCCCACAAACAGCAATGAGATAAATGACCAGATCATCTGTTTACTGATGTTGGTTGAGGGATAAATGTCAGCCAGGATGCCAAGACAACTCTTCTCTGAACAGTGCCACAAGATATTTTCCGTCCACCTAAGAGGGCAGATGGGGCCCTCGGTTTAACATCTCATTCGAAAGACGGCACCTCAGATAGGGCAACACTATTTGTAGTGCTGTACTGCAATGGAGCATCAGCCTGGATTATGTGCTCAAGTCTCTGGGAGTGGATTTGAACCCATTCCAGAGACTTAAACACACTCACTTACATAAGAACATAAGAAATAGGAGCAGGAGTAGGCCAATCGGCCCCTCGAGCCTGCTCCGCCATTCAATAAGATCATGGTTGATCTGATCCTAACCTCAAATTTAAATTCATGTCCAGTTTCCTGCCCGCTCCCCGTAACCCCTAATTCCCTTTACTTCTAGGAAACTGTCTATTTCTGTTTTAAATTTATTTAATGATGTAGCTTCCACAGCTTCCTGGGGCAGCAAATTCCACAGACCCACTACCCTCTGAGTGAAGAAGTTTCTCCTCATCTCAGTTTTGAAAGAGCAGCCCCTTATTCTAAGATTATGCCCCCTAGTTCTAGTTTCACCCATCCTTGGGAACATCCTTACCGCATCCACCCGATCAAGCCCCTTCACAATCTTATATGTTTCAATAAGATCGCCTCACTTGAGGGGAGTGTTACCAACTGAGCCACTATCTAAAATCAAGGGTGATACCTGGTACATATGGTATAAACATGCGATTATTATGATGTGCATAATCTATCTACAAATATTTATACAAAGTGTCATGAACCTAAACACACAGTAAACCTACAGACCCCAAACACTGAATCTCTTAGTTTAGGGTGGGTAGAGGCACTTGATGTGCAGCCACAAAAACTGGTTGCATTAAACGCGGCTGCCGGAAGGTGAAGCTCTCGATAGATTTCCTTTCTAGCCGAGAGACCCTCGCGTTTGCAGCGCACTAGTCAATGCATTCAATGCATTCAATAATGCATTCAATGCATTCAATAATGCATTCAATGCATTCAATGAAACGCCTGGGACTTGTTGTCGGGTCCGACACGTGAGCCATTTGTTACAAAACAGCTGGACTGCAACCAGAATCATACCGACCGAAGCGCACACACACGAGCAAAGTCCAATGCAATTGGACTAAATGATGAGTTTGCAATGCAAAGTTTAGTTTGAACAAACCCCGAGCAATATCAGAACCTCTTCTCCCTGTTCAAATGTAGGTTTCACTTCCTCAATGCTGCACTCTGGGACTTGTAGCCCTCTCACAGCACTGACGTCAGTCTTAAAGGAGCAGTGTTTCTTGCCTCTTTTGTATAACAAAATGCACCCAATACCAATGGAAGATTTTTTTAAAGGAGTTTTTGGTTCTCCTCCACTGTGTGAAGCACTTTTTCATACAAGTGGTAGTAGGACTCTGGAACTCCCTCCCCCCGTGCATTTTGGGTCAATTGGAGCTTTCAAGACTGAGATAGATAGATTTTTGTTAGGTAAGGGTATCAAGGGATATGGAGCAAAGGAAAATGGAGTTGAGGTGCAGATGAGCCATTATTAGGGATGCCAACCCTCCAGGATTGTCCTGGAGTCTCCTATGAATTGAAGATTAATTTCTAGAAAACGGCTCCGAGCAAACCCAGGAGAAAAATCATAGGGGCATTAAACATTTTTTAATTTTCTTTGAACACTTTAATTTATTAGTTATAAAAATATTGGAGATGGGAATGGGGTGGTAGGCTGTTTCACTAACAGTCAAGATTAATCCAGTTGGGCAACAAAGAGTCTTTTCCCTTTCCAATTGGCCTGGAGGATGGACCAATGGCGGGAGTGTGGGGGCAGGATGATTCGAGGCGGGAGGTCATGTGATGAAACATCCAGGAATACACCCAACCACAGTTTGCAACCTTAGCCATGATCTGATTCAATGGCGGAGCAGGCCCAAGGGGCCGAATGGTCTACTCCTGTTCCTATGTGTCAGCTTGGCTTAGCGCTAGCACTCGGAGTCAGAAAATTCAAGCCAGGACTTGAGCACATAATCTACGCTAACAATTTAGTGCAGTTCTCTGGGAGAACTGCATTGTCACAAGCCTTTCCGATAGATGTTAAACCAAGGTCCCCTCCTCCACCCAGTCTATCTTTTTGGGTGGACGTTAGACTTGCTAACTCTAGTCGCAGAATCATACTGACTGAAGTGTGCACACACACGCACTCACACACCTCGCCACCTCTGTTCCTGTGCTCACCACCTCCGATTCCAGACACCTAGGGCTCATGCAGTCGACTTCAATCTGAAGCTGAACCTACAGGAACCGTCAAGATCTGACCTGGTGGTTGGCTTTAACGAATAAGATACTTGTTTTCAGGTTGCAGCCAGCAATACAAGATCCACGATGATGGGAATCAGCAGTACCAGCAGAGATCCAGGATAGTCTAACCCCAGCCCATAATAACACCGCTTCTGACTCTCCTCCACTTGACAGCATGAGATGCGAATTGATTCATAGGAATAGGAGTAGGCCATTCAGCCTCTCGAACCTGATCCACCATTTAATTAGATCATGGCTGATCTGTATCTTAACTCTATTTAACCGTCTTGGTTCCATATCCCTTAATACCCTTGCCTAACAAAATTTTATCAATCTGGTGATTGGAGTGGTCTAAAAATTGATCACTCATTCCAGATCAGTGCTTTCTCCTCTAATCTCTTTGGCATCATTATCTGACACCATGAATGTAATTGAGAGAAAATGGTGATCAATAAGATTTTATTTTTTACCATATCTCCATGGCATAGGATCTGGAGCACGGATATAATTAAGAAACCAAACTGGCTTTTTAACGCAAAAGTGATTTAACCAAGCACAGATCAGATCACTTGTGATGAAGTACATCACAATGTTTGAAGCACCAAACATTTTCATGAAACAGTGTAAGGTTTGAAAATAGCACCTCCAATGGCCTAGTGGGCAAAGAACGTGCATTTATATAGCGTCCTTTGATTCCTCAGATGTCCCAAAGCTCCCTAAAGCCAATGAATTACAGTCCCCACCACTTACACTGTTCACACTATCACTGACAGCCACCTGCCTATGTTGAGCAAACAGCGCTAACCATTTGCCAGTACTATAAGAGTCAGTAACAAAAGCGCAGCTTAGAACGCATTAAGTGCCATGTTCTGTTTATATCCCTGATGAGGACTCCAGACAGCGTCAGTGTTGCCATGTGTCTCTCCCACGATTCTCTCTTCTTTTATTCGCTCATGGGATGTGGGCCATCACTGGCGAGGCCAGCATTTATTGCCCATCCCTAATTGCCCTTGAGAAGGTGGTGGTGATGAGCCGCCTTCTTGAACCGCTGCAGTCCGTGTGATGCAGGTTCTCCCACAGTGCTGTTAGGCAGTTCCAGGATTTTGACCCAGCGACGATGAAGGAACGGTGATATATTTCCAAGTCAGGATGGTGTGTGACTTGGAGGGGAATGTGCAGGTGGTGTTGTCCCCATGTGCCTGCTGCTTTTGTCCTTCTAGGTGGTAGAGGTCACGGGTTTGGGAGGTGCTGTTGAAGAAGCCTTGACGAGTTGCTACAGTGCATTCTGTGGATGGTACATCCTCAATGCTGGCAGACTCGGATTTTCTGTTGGCGTTCTCTCCACCAGTACAGGAACCGAGTGGAAGCTGCAACAGACACCAATCCTTATTTTAGTGACCAGTAGAGCCCCAGAGATTACAGCAGCGGGAGATTGGTTTTACCGTCCACTGCTTATAGCGCATAAATCGTGTTAATACCAACGCGCTCGCTATAAGCGGTGGGGGCCGTACTTTTGAAGTATAGTCACTTTTGTTTTATAGGCAAATACAGCAGCCAAGTTTGCACACAGCAAAGTCCTACAAACAGCAGTGAGATGAATGACCAGTTAAGCTGTTTTGGTGGGTGAGGGTTGAGGGATAAATGTTGGCCGGAACACTGGGAGAACAGTAAAAATATCTCCCACCGCAGCACAGTTTCTGCTGAGTTAGCTGACTTCAACTGTGGCTGGAACTTAAGGAACTACAACAGATCTCACTGCCCTGTGTTGGGAAAAGAATCCAGTTTTGGAGGTATGCACCAGACCCTTATCTAAACCGGTATTCTAATTAGCCGATGCTTTAGCCATTAACTGAAGAACCAAAGAAATTATTTTTTTTGTTTAAAAAGACAGACCATCAGTTCAGATAAATTTAAAACTTTATTTTCACAATTTAGAAGTTTACATGCTGTTAATTAGCTGGATAGTACTTATCTCTTGCTCCAGCATGTATGCAAAACCCAAAAGCAACTTTTCAGTCTCTGCTCGAAACTCAAAAAAAAATCTGTACATAGCATATAAACCTACTGGTAAATTGTAGCATGTGAAAGGTCTTCAATGGTGACCAAATGTGATCACACTGGGTAAGAACACTTGATAGTAATACTACCCAGTCACAATACTGTATGTTTATAGTCCCTGATTAATAAAAGGTACAATATCACTTCACTATACCATCACATGGGTTTTTGCAGGAAACAGAATATAATGAAGATAAATATTTCAAAACTGAAATTAAATGACATACTTTCAAATTTAAATTTCTTCTGAGCCTTTTTTTTGTAACTTTATTCAACATATATATATGTAAACAATTACACAACACACATCCTAGTTGGAATGAACATTCATGAATATTTCTGACGTTGAACGCAAAGTTACTGTTACAAACTGCTCGACATCCCATAGGTACCAAGAACTCAATGTGATAATTCTCCAATTAGTTGCCCTGTTCGTGAAATTCGTAGCCAAGTCTCCTATTCTCAGTGTGCCTGCTTCAGACCATCTTATATATTTTTGATGTTACTTGCCAAATGATTTCAAGCTAAACTCAAAAGCAGGACGTAAAATGATCAGTCGTTCTGCTCCATATACGATATAGCGCAGGCCCTACCCTCTGACATTAAACTATACAGGCAGACAGTCAGCAAGAAAAGCACCCAGTAGCAGCCGGACTATTGGAAAACATACGATCTGCCCGGAAGAAGATTATCCAAGCCCATCTTTACATGAAGCCAGCTTTATTTTATTTTGGAGATGGTAATCTTAAGAATTCTGGTGAATCTTTGTGTTCGCCAAGGTGAAGGGATTGGTGCTGAGAAATGGAAAATTTTGATGCTTCGGGCACCCAGTCAAACATTCTCACAGCAGCTATAGCGCAAGCAGCTGAAGAGTAAAGCTTGCTGTACTCCGCTCTAGCGATGTGCCGTCAGCCCCATAAGACACCCCTACCAAACCAGAGGGAGATGACCATTTCCGCACCAGCCGAATCTGCCACCTTTCTGAATTAGATAACCAACTTAGTGAAGAGACAAAAGAACCATCAGTCTTAGCTGTTTCTGAAGCCAGGTCACAAGAGTTTAAAAACCACTGTGCTAACCTACTGTATCACTATAAATGGGGAGAGCTGAAGTTAAGCAGACATCAGCTTTCTTTAAACCATGGGAAGAATGAAATTTATTATTTGGCTTTCTTATGGGTCAGCTTCCTCCAATTTACTAAAGTGGTTAGATGTGAGCATGATATTGTTTCAAAATTGTTCATCCTGCTTCAGTTAGAAGCTCCTTTACTCCCAGCTGATTCACAAGCCAGAGGAGTGATGTCACATAGCCAGGAACAAACCCACCGACTCTTCGAAAATACACTGACACTGGAATTACCATTTTATTTATTCACTTAGTGTCAGTTCTTTGGTAGCCTTCCAGATCCAACAAACATTTCAGTTGGAGACCAAACTGACTCCACGGTCCTCAATATCCAACTAACTAACATTGCTTCAATTCCTGGGAGATTAGTGACTGAAATGTCCTGGCTTTAGAGGCTTTATTATCCAGAACCTCTTCAGCTCCAGCTTCACTCCAATGTAAAAGTGGTCAAAGATATTTGGTCAAACCTCAAAAGTTCACTTACTTATTAATATGGACTATGTAGTTAAATAGAAGAACAACAGTATTGGCAATCAAACAATTATCTGTGCTCCTTGTTAGTGTCAAACTCTCTCAGGTAATGCACAGTATTAAATGCAGAGCTCCCTTCCACTGTCCCAATTATATCCCAATTCTTCAGCCACCAACTAATGAGCTGAAGTGACTTTTCCATTTTCTGTACCAACTCCTGCATCCTTATAGACACACTGAAACTGTTAAATTCTGGGTATCATGAGTTGAGGAATCCCACACAATCATGCAACCTGGATTAAAATGCACAAATTTCTTTAACCTGGGGCCCTTAATAACCTTCGCAGAGAGGAGACTTTCACCTGTGCTGTCTCAGCTGGATTTGAACCAAGATCTCAGGAGTGAATGGACAATGTTTCAACCATGCTGCACCTAATTGGTCAACCTCACATAAACCTTAGTTCAGAGGTCAGTCAGCTTAGCCATTTAAAATGACGAGACTCAACAGATCATGAAGAGACACTAATTTCTCATGTTGGCATCGATATTTGTCAGTGGTAAATCAGTTTGTACCAGTTATATTCCCAAGAAATTGCAACACTGAAGCTAAATCATTACACACAAACTATTATCTAGAAAGTGCTTTGCTAAAATATAAATTCAGGTTCTAATCTTCTGAACATACAAACATATTTCTGCATCATTTGCATGAAGTGCTGAAATGGAATGTTCAAACCTCGTGCAATCCACAACCCAAGTAACGTTCTCAACAGAGAGCAATGAGCCATTATGTTTTTAAAAAATGTATCAGAACGTAAGCCCCCTCCCTCCAATCCACTGTAATCCCAGCAAGCTCACAGCTACCAGAAAAGTTGAACATTGTTGTACAAAATCATTTAGTTCAAGGCATTCATCAGTGCTTGTGCTTGCTTGAGTTCTGAGAAGAGAAAAAAAACATTAGTAGCCATCAGCCATTATCAACGTGTGATCAACTCTAACAACAACTTGCATTTATAATGCATCTTTAAAGTAGTAAACCGTCCCAAGGCGCTTCGCAGGATCGTAATCAGTCAAAAATTGACACCGAGCTAAGGAGGAAAACGTTAGGGCAGGTAACCAAATACTTGGTCAAAGAGCTAGATTTTAAGGAGCGTTTTAAAGGAGGAGACACACAATCATGGAAATTTACCGTACAGGAGGCCATTCAGCCCATCGTGTCTGTGCCGGCTGAAAAAGAGCCATCATGCCTAATCTCACTTTCCAGCTCTTGGTAGGTTACAGCACCTCAAGTGCACATCCAAGTACTTTTAAATGAGTTGAGGGTTTCTGCCTCTACCACCCTTTCAGGCAGTGAGTTCCAGATCCCCACCACCCTCTGGGTAAAAAAAAATTCTCCTCAACTCCCCTCTAATCCTTCTACCAATTACTTTAAATCTATTCCCCCTGGTTATTGAATTCCCTGCTAAAGGAAATAGGTCCTTCCTAGCCACTCTATCTAGGCCCCTCATAATTATATACACCTCAATTAAATCTTCCCTCAGCCTCTTCTGTTCCAAAGAAAACAACCCCAGCCTAACCAATCTTTTCTCATACCTAAAATTCTCCAGCCCTGGCAACATCCTCGTAAATCTCCTCTTTACGCTCTCTAGTGCATTTACATCCTTCCTGTAATGTGGTGACCAGAACTGTACGCAGTATGCAAGCTGTGGCCTAACTAGTGTTTTATACAGTTCCAGCATAACCTCCCTGCTCTTATAGTCTACGCCTAGGCTAATAAAGGAAAGTATCCCGTATGCCTTCTTAACCACCTTAGGTGGAGAGGCAGAGAGGTTTAGGGAGGGAATTCCTAGACGGCTGAAAGCACGGCTGCCAACCGTGAAACGAAGGAAGTGGGAGATGCACAAGTGGCCAGAGCTGGAGGAATGCAGAGTTCTCAGAGGGCTGAAGGAGGTTACAGAGATGGCAGAGGGGCAAGGCCATGAAGAGATTTGAACACGAGGATAAGAATTTTTAAATAAACATTAAACATCTGCAGAACACAATCTTAGGACTGAAGTAGTAGATGCAAAACAGCCGCATTCATTAGCAACTCTGGTTTGATCAGTCAAATAAATCCAAATTAAGATTTTACAGAGACTGAAAATGATCCAAGTCAAATTTTTAACTCTCCCATTGGTTTTTGACCTGTCCTACCTGTGAGTAAGACTCTGAACTTGTCGGCGGTCACTGAAATGACTGTGGGCTCCACGGCGCCCGTGTCTACGTTGTGAACGTTAATCTTCAGGTGAACAATAGGCTCATTTACTTCCTTCAGCTCACTGGAACTCAGTGTGTAGTCCACTCTCCATGACACAGAGTCTAGTTTGTTTACTGCACACAAAAGCACATACTTCGAGTCTAGTTAGGGTCACGTAGTTTAAAAAGAGAAAAAAAAAAATTCAATCTGCTCCCATAACACTCAGACTTCTCTACTGCACTTTACATCATCTCATTCACGTACACTAAATTGGATTAAGCCCAAATAAGCAACATATCAAACCTCAAGAAAAGAAACTTCCACTTACACCTGAGGCTACTCTCCTTTAGTCTGTCCTGAAGGGCAGTCTGTTTGTCTTCATAAGATTTACAGAGTGCAGCTGAATGTTCTGAAATGTTAAACATGAAATGCAGTTAAGGGGATTTCTAGCTCAGTGTTAAAGATATCAAAGGCTATTCGGGAGTACAGTGGAATCCTCATAATGAGAGCACATTGTTCAAAGCAAACTAGTCCACTTATTCAAAACACTACAATTATTTTCAGAAGGTCGTATTGATACAATTAAAATCACTCTCAAATAATGACTGAAAATGACTGAACTAAAAACTGAAAATGCTGGAAATAAATGATGGCTCAGTTAGCATCTGTAAAGAGAAAAGACAGGTTATGATATTTCAGGTGTACCTTCGTATTTCATTCCCTTCATGGCCTCACCTCTCCCTATCTCTGTAATCTCCTCCCTAGAATTATTGGGGCGAAAAGACAGAGGAGAGATCCACACAATCAAAAACAGAAAAAATAAAGTAAGAGGAAGAAAAACAAACAAAATTGAAATTAATGACTTTGTGAATTGTTTTGGTTAGACTGAGAACTTAATGGACTCAACATTTAGTAACTTGAAGGAGAAAATAGACAGCAAATGCAAAATAATTTCTTTTAGTAATTACTCTCCATTTAATTACCACAAATGTTGTTCATCCCTCTGGTCAGAGTATTTTATGTTCACTTCTTTTGGTTACTCTGCTGGTTTCTTCCGACTGGGAAGGAGCTGGGGATTTACAAGCAGCTGCCAGTCTACTGAAAAACTTCCCATCAATTAGCCTTTAATTGACCCCCACATGCACCCATTTACAGCAATTAGACCTTTTGGCCTTAAAGAGGCAGTTCCACCTTAGCAGCAGAATAATACACTGTTTGTTGCATCGTTTAGCACTCCGGATACTTATAAAACAGCATATCCTTTGGCTTATTCTGAGCAACACTGTGGGAGACTTTTAAAAAAGATACAATCATAGGTCAAGTGACCTAAATGAGTAGGTACATATGTCTGCTCTGTAAAAAGCAGCACATTGCACAGTGGGTCACGTAACAGAAGGAACGGTTTTATCACTGGGCTTTAGTGCCACTTTGGATAGGACACGAGGCTTGTACATACCCCGCATTACATTGAATGTACATCTCAGAAACAGGCCATTCGGCTCAACTGGTCCATGCTGGTGCTCACACGAGTCCTCCCACTCCTCTTCATCGAACCCTATCAGCATAACCTGCTATTCCTTTCTCCCTTGTGTGTTTATCTAGCTTCCCCTTAAATGCATCTATACTATTCGCCTCAATTACTCTTTGGGTAAAGAAATTTCTCCTGAATTCCCGATTGGATTTATTAGTGATTATATAAATCAAGTTTCTTAAATCAAAAATATAACTATTATTGCTACAGGTGGGAACAATAATACCTTTTGGCAGACCAAGTTGTTGCAATTCACTAGACAATGATTCACCATCAACACCATATTTGGCAGCACTTGATAAAACAAAGTTTAGCACCGCAATGGTGGCCTTAATATCACTGGTTTCTGGAATTAAAAAAAGGGAAAAATAAAGATCTCATTAATTTTTTTTTTAGGAGTACTGAATGTCCTTTACGCTACTTTACAAAGATTCGTTTTGTAACAGAACATTGGCAACAAAAAAAACTTTGGGAACTCAGTTCTAAAGAAAATATTTACAATATTAGTGTTTTAAACTCCACGGAAAGCATGCTGGTGACATCCCCATAAAATGGAGACTTTCCAACTTTGATACTGTGACCTGTATCAGGTTTTTTGTGGTCAGGTACGGCAGTTTCTTCCTGTGGTTGAACACTGAATTTCAGTACCCCCTTGCAAACACATAGGTACAGCTTCTCACCCTGTGACAGCACGGAACTCCTGGGTACTGTGCAAAAGTAAAATTAACAAAATTCTTGATCTCAACCACATGTGCATCATGTTCCTGTGAACTACACAGCTATCAAACTTCTCATCAGTAAAGGAAAGATAAGAAAATAAATAACTTGCATTTATAAAGTGCCTTTCACGGCCTCAGGACGTCCAAAAGGACTTCATAGTCAATCAATAACTTTGCAGCACGGCAGCTAATTTGAGCACAGGAAGGTCCCACAAACAGCAAATGAGATACTGGCCAGTTAATCTGATTTGGTGGCACTCATTGAGGGATAAATATTGGTCAGGATACTGCCAAACCTCCCCTGCACTTCAATGGGATCTTTTACATCCACCTGAGTAGGCAGACTGCACCTCAGTTTAACATCTTATCTGAGAGATGGCACCTTTGACAGTGCAGCACTCCCTCAGTGCTGCCTTTAATTATTAGCCTAGATTAAGTACTCAAGTCCTGGATTGGGGCTTGAGCACAGGACCGTCTTATTCAGAGGCAAGTGTGCTACCAGTGAGCTAACCTACACTTCAGAAAAAAAAATCACCTTCAAACAGATACAATGAATGAGCATGCTATGTATGGAACCACTATATAAGTCTCCATTCTCAGTACCTGAATTAGCAAGCTCAGAATATCTCCCCTGTAATATGCCATGAAAAAAAAGCCCAATGTCACAACAGCTCAAATAATGTGGTTCAATTGTGGGAACCATCTGTCCATTGTTATCAACCAGGACAATGGCAGGCTGCAAAACTAAACCTTGCCAAAAATGGAAGACAGGCTCTCTAAACCCTGACTGTGTATATTACAAAGACTAACATGGGGTGGAATGTGTTGCACGGATGTAACATCCTTATTTTCAGATAACCTCGATCAACTTCTTAAGCTTTGCTCTTGCAGTTTTTAAAAATCGTTTGAACTCTGTGCGTCACTGCTTTGTAACAATCCAGCTGGATTGTTATCCTGTACGTACAATATATTAGCAACCCTAGTTTAACTCTACCAAATTCACCAGAATTGAAGGGATGATACTTGAAGTAACGTCTGAAAACCAAACTCTCAGACAAACTTCAGTAATCACAAAGTACCAGATACGACCACCCGAAATATTAATTTATTTAGGGCTGTCAAGTAAACAGCATCTGAATCATAGTTATCGCAGGCAAATGAAAATCACCAGAACGATACCTGGGCTAAAATGTTATATTGTGAGGACAGATCACAGAGTCTAGGCTTGTATTCCCTTGAATATAGAAGATTATGGGGTGATCTAATTGAGGTGTTTAAGATGATTAAAGGCATTGATAGGGTAGATGGAGAGAAACTATTTCCTCTGATGGGGGGAGTCCAGAACAAGGGGGCAGAACCTTAAAATTAGAGCCAGGTCTTTCAGGGGTGATGTCAAGAAGCATTTCTTCACACAAAGGGGAGTGGAAATCTGGAACACTCTCCCCCAAAAAGCTGTCAATTGAAAATTTCAAAACTGAGATTGATGGATTGTTGTTATGTAAGGGTATTAGGGGTTATGGAACCAAGGTGAGTAGATGGAGTTAAGATACAGATCAGTCATGATCTAATTGAATGGCAAAACAGGCTTTGAGGGACTGAATGACCTACTCCTGATCCAATGTTCCTAAAATGATTTCAGCCGTTTAGTTTTCAATGTATATTATTGGTGTTTCTGAGGGGAATTTACAAGACGTACATCTTTCCAACACCTCATCAGGTTTCTTAGAAGTGTGTCAAAAGCTAACAATGAATTGCTTTAAAGTGTAGCCACTGTTGTATACAGGCAAACACCATTTTGCACAAAGCAAGATCCAGCAAACAGTAAAAAGGTGAACGACTAGTTAATTTGTTTGGTGGTAGTGTGAGAGGGAGAGATGTTGGGAAGACAACTCTTCAAATACAGTCAAGGGATCCTTAACATTCACCAGAACAGGCAGTCGGGACTTCAGTTTAATGCCTCATCTGAAAGTCATAGAGGATCCCCGTCCTGAGCAATATAATTTCTAATCTTAATTTAAAAAAAACATTTGCAATGTTCACCAGTTATTCACCTCTTCCAAAGGTGCCATTTGCTGGACTGGTTCCATGGGCTTCAGCAGCCCTCGTTGACCAAATCATCATGTGTAAACCCAGTCAGTCCGGGATTTTAACCCCTCCCCCACCCCAATCGCTCAGTGAGAATGATGCATGGAAGGGGTTAAATTTGAAAATTCAACCTCCAAGCTCCAACCCATTGCATTCCTGGCCGCTGTAATTTTTATGACAGCGAATTAGGCCATCAATGAGACTCCCACTAAAGGCAGGCGGGAGCCTACTTAATATTCAAAAGTTGCCCGCCCCATTATGTCATCGGCGCAATATTAACGAAAGCAGGGGGAGTCCCGCACCGTCTGCCAGAAGAGGCCATGGTAAGCCTTCAAAAATTACCTCGGATAGAAATCCTTGTGAGTCAAGAGGCAGGAGTGCTCCCCTCAACCCCCAGGCCCCGCAAGGAATCCTTGGGCCTCCTCCTCCAATCTCGAGGGAACCCCACCCCAACTGCCAATCCCCGATCGCCCTGGAACCCTCGATCGCCCTGGAACCCCTCCTAGCACTGACTGCCAGGATTGTCCCCAAGGGTCCCCTTCTGCCACCAAATACTCTTACCCACCCATCGGTCAGGTAGTGAATCTGGCCGGATGTCAGCCGGGACTCCGGGAACTTTGATTTCAATCAGGCCCTGCCATTAAGATGGCCTGGCCCTCCACATCCTGGACTCCCCAGGTGCACCACCCACTTTGAGATTCTCGCGCACCCATCCCGTCCCTCTGTTAAAATTGGGGCCTAAATGTCAACAAACTACTAAACTGTGGAGGACATCACACCCAAGCCCAATCTTGTCCTCGCCCCAAAATACTCTCAGGCACACTAGCAGTGGTCAATGGCTAGCAATTAGGAGCAGGAACCCTGACAAATGTTTCCCCATCCCCAGAGTGCTGAGGCTAATTGCAGCATTCCAACTGTTCCCTACCCAAGATCAGCTAACTCAACACAGATTGGGAACCAAACCAGGGACCTAGATAGCTTTGTACCACACTAGGCAGTGTATTTTCCCATCAAGGGGAGCCTTAAGTCTCATTAAATTTCTCATCACACATCCAGATCCATGTGAAGATTCAACTTTCAAATATCAGGTTATATAAGTTACTGCCTTTAGGGAGCCAGAGAGAAATTTCCCAGGGTTTTTCCTGAATTGGCCATAGGCCTTTTGCCTCTCCCATGAGATTAGGTGATTAGCAATTAGAACAATAGTGTACAAGATTGGGAGGTTGAAGGTTGAATCCATGGTGTGCGTGGTTGCACTGCTGGAGTGGGCTTGGTGGACCTGATTGTCTTTTTGTATGTTTGTATCACAGCGAGTCTCCTTTATTCTGGATATAGGTAATAACATTCGCTGGTCAATATGAACATTAATATGAAAATATCATGAGCATTACGTGGCACTGTATGAATGGTTGGTTATCAATGCATAACATTTTAAAAATATTCTAAGGAATGCAAAGGTAATCAGACAATATGCATGAAAAGGCTTTATACAGACTTACCAAACTTGGCATCTGCAGTGAGTTTTACAATCTTCTCGTACTGAAAGGGGACAGACAACAGACAATAAGTTATTGCTAACGCAACTAAAGTCTAATTTGTTGCCAATGCAAAGAAACTTCTCAAAAACCCAATATGTTGCAGTTCTTCTCTCACTTAAAAAAAATTACAGTCTAAGGTAAGGTCCATGCTTTTGAAGACTGTATTTACATTGCTCACTGCATTTAATTGCACATCACATGAATTATCGCCTTCAAGATGGCAGCCAAATGGTGGGCCAAGCTTTCCATTGGCAGGAAAGTGATTGCAAGGCACTGGAATGTTATTGATTGTCATTTGGTGGGAATGATTTTTCTATTGCTATCACACTCTGGAATCAGCCAAGTACCTCCACAACTTTACTTGTGCCAATCTATAACGTGGACATTCACAGCAAGTGGCCTACACTGTAACTGACTGGCAGGGTGCACACAGATCTTATATGAATGTGCCTCACTTCCTTAAGGTGGTGATTATAGAGAATTCATGGGGTCTTTACATTGGGGGGGCAATTTCAAGTTTGAAGGGGCTCGATATCACTTTGTAGCACAGTATATTAACTATTGGTGCCAACAGACTACCTTAAGTTAACGGTATCTTCACTACCCCTCACATGGCCCTTTTTTATGCTACCCTCTCAAATTCTTATGAACAAATATACAGCTGCTGCAAGCCAAGAGTTGATACGTGCTATAGATATCTCCATGAGCCAGGTAACTCCACTGCAGCACATCTCAGGTAAGGATCCACAATCAAGTACATAGAAATACACTGGCATGATGCATTGGTGCATCATAACATAGTCAATTACACACTTTATTAAATGATGAATCAAAATACTTAAGGATGGGTAAAAGGCCGGGATTTTATGTGCTTCCTGAAAGGATCAGGGACCACAGGCCTTATAAATTTCAGCCTTTATTTTCAAAAATGCCCACGCCTCCATGCTGCATGCTTGAGATGTGGACACTATTGCTACTCAAGAGGGAGGCCCATCACCAACTGATGGGGGTCACTAGAGATGGGTCGCCCGCATCCAGAGAACAAGTTTTTTTAAAAATTGAAGCGATTCAATGATAAATTATTACCAGTGGAGAAAATGAACAAAAATCAGGAAAAAATTTAGCAGGTTGGTGCCTTTCATAGAACTGAAGTATCCAAATCGAATGGGATTAGTTCTTTGATCCGTTCAATTAATTTGGGCACCGTGAGGAAATCTGATCAGACATTTAAATCTCAAAGATAGCCAATCGCAATAGGTATTGAACTCCAGGAGTTTGACCTAGCGGCGATGAAACTAAGAGAAAGGTGCTTTACTGCCAGACTTAGCTGTTAAAGAGGCAAAATCGAATGATGTATTTTTAAAGGGGAATGTAAAACTAAACCTTAACCTCAAACTTTTAATATGCAGTTCCAATTTCTCCCTTGCAGCTCTTTTTCTTTCCTTCCTTCACTCAGAAGCCATGATTTAAGAAAAAATCTATTATCAAGAAATGGGCATCGCTGGCAAGACCAACATTTATTGCCCATCGCTAGTAGCCCCTTGAGAAGGTGGGAAGAGGGCCTTCTTGAACTGCTGCAGTCTGTGTAGTGAAGTTACCCCAAACGTGCAGTTAGGTCGGGAGTTCCCAGATCTTGACCCAGTGATTAATAGATCACAGTCTCCTCTAGAATACCAGAAGCAACTCCACTCCGGGGTAATTTGCCGTACACTGAACTAAATAAAGTGCCACTGACCCAAAAACAACTCTTATCCCTTACATGTCTGGCCAAAACTCCACTTTAAATACAAGACATACAGAAAAGTTGATTTAAAGGGTTCTATTGTCAAGGTCTTCACACTTGGAAATGATCTGCTCACAGACAGCTACGTGAAATCAATGATATGCTTTGCAGACACTCTACAGTATAGCATAGCCGACCCTCTTTACAAGGATGTCTTTGGAACCCATATAAAATCATTCTGGGGTAAAACGTTGTATAGATTTCTCAAATGAATTAGCCATAAAAGTACATTACATCAGATCATTTAAAAAAAAAAAATTCATTGTTGGGATGTGGGCGTCGCTGGCAAGGCCGGCATTTATGACCCATCCCTAGTTGCCCTCGAGAAGGTGGTGGTGGGCCTTCTTCTTGAACCTGCAGTCCACGTGGTGAAGGTTCTCCCAGAGTGCTGTTAGGTAGGGAGTTCCAGGATTTTGATCCGGCGATGAAGAAACGGCGATATGTGTCCAAGTCGGGATGATGTGTGACTTGGAGGTGATGGTGTTCCCATGCGACCACTGCTCTTGTCTTTCCAGGTGGTTGAGCTCATAGGTTTGGGAATTCATAGTGTAATACAGTTAGCTTTATAACCATGGAGGTAGAGGGGGAAAGAGAAGATAGTATTTACCAAGTTGACTGGTAAAAATGAAAACCAGAAAGTCATCACAAAAAAAAAATGGAGCTTTCCATCGCTTGTGACACCCACTGCTCCTTTAAGGCCCTTTGCTACACAGGTCATATAATAATAGTTTTAAAAATCTTACATCAATTCCATCTCCCAACAGGTCTTTCAGTACCTGGACACACAGCAACTTCATCTTTACGGAGGACTGCAAGAAAAATCAATTATATTAAAAGACATAAAATTATATTAACCATAAAATCATTCTTATATTCACCTCATGCACAGACTGCCCATTCCACATGAATGTGAAATCTTTTGATGCAGAAGATGTGGAGTAAAATGAGCCAGACCATTAAATACTCGCAATATGAAGTTGAAGTGTAATCACTGTTGTAATGTAGGAAACGCGGCAGCCAATTTGCGCACAGCAAGATCCCACAAACAGCAATAATTGTAATGACCAGATTATCTGTTTTAGTGACACTAAAATAATGTTCCAATAGCCAGCCTCTCTATCTCAGAAAAATAACAAAATAAAGAGCTCTGCAACAACATTTTGAAGATTATCTACTGTAAACTGTGTCACTTAATATGCAACTCAATCCAATACTATCTGTTTATTTAAAATTTAAATAAGGAGTGTAAAATCAGAACTTTGAGAATAAAGACCAGCCTGCTTGGTCACATCACTGAGCGACCTCCCAAAACACTCAACGAATACTAAATCTATCTGATCTATTTCACAGTTCCTTACTTTTTTAAAAACACAACAAATAAAACTGCATCACAAGTCGGCCGTTTCGGAAGAGACCGAGGCCCCTTCTGCCCTCTTATGTGGATGTAAAAGATCCCGTGGCACTATTTCGAAGATGTGCAGATGCCGGTGATGGACAGGGGTGGACAAATGTAAGGAATCTTACAATATGTAAGATTCCTTACTATTTCGAAGAGCAGGGGGGTTGTCCTCGCTGTCGTGGACGATATTGATCCCTCAACAATCATCACTAAAAAAAGATAATCTGGTCATTACCTCATTGCTGTTTGTGGGATCTTGCTGTGCGCAATTTGGCTGCCGCGTTTCCTACAACAGTGATTACACTTCAAAAGCGCTTTGGGACGTCCTGAGTTGTAAAACATGCTATAATACTGCAAATCTTTCTTTATGTGGAAAAAAGGAGGCACTACAGGGAAGTTTGAATTTTGGTGCCTTGCACTACATTTCCTATTGGAAACATAATACTGTAAAATTATTGGTTGCAACAAAATGTTGCAGTTGATGTTTAATGGGCAACTATTTACTATACCAATCATATATTTAGAACTCAGCAGAATATTGGATAACTTGCATTAGTGTAAAGACTGTCTCTTGGCACAGTTGCTAGGAGAGCACACAGCATAACAATTGCAGAAACACTCAGACATTCAAAGGTTAGATACTCAACTATTTTTGCCAAGGTACTGATCTCTGCCAGTACCCAGTCCGGGCAGTCCAGGTCACCACAGAAACGGAACCTCTGCAAGGTAGAAGGAAAATCACAGTGTTAGCATCGACCTCTATAGAAAGTTAGAAGGCAAAATTAAATGGCATGAATCTGAAATGCAAATTGTTACATTGTAATGTTTCATTAACTATTTGAAAATATGTTGAACAAACAGCATATAGAGAAACATAAAAATATGCATACAATGTTTAACAAAGAGAATTAAACAATTAAACCAGAAATGGAGATACCATTCTTAAAAGTGGAATCAACTAGGACAAAGCAGCCCAGTTGATCAACAACTCAACCGCTGGAGTCAATACCCAACGCCTCTGAGCTGACTTCAATGGCACCTCCCAAGCCCATAACACCACCACCACCAAGGAGGAGAAGAACAGCAATATTGTGAGACCACCATCACCTCCAAGTCACACACTGAGCTGACTTGGGACATATACCGCCATTCCTTCATTATCGCTGGGTCAAAACCTTGGAATTCAATATCTAACACCATCACTACATGGGCTGCAGCAACTCAAGATGGCTTTGAAAGTAGATAATGAAATGTATCCCAGGCTGTTAAAAGAAGCAAGGGAGGAAATAGCGGAGGCTCTGACCATCATTTTCCTCACTGAATACAGACGTGGTGCCGGAGGATTAGAGAACTGCTAACGTTGTACCATTGTTTAAAAAGCGAGCGAGGGATAGACTGAATAATTACAGGCCAGTCAGTCTAACCTCAGTGGTGAGCAAATTATTGGAATCAATTCTGAGGGACAGGATAAACCGTCACTTAGAAAGGCACGGAGTAATCAAGGACAGCCAGCATGTATTTGTTAAGGGAAGGTCGTGTCTGACTAACTTGATTGAATTTTTTGAAGAGGTAACAAGGCGGGTGGATGAGGGTAGTGCATTTGATATAGTCTACATGGATTTTAGCAAGGCTTTTGACAAGGTCCCACATGGCAGACTGGTCAAAAAAGTACAAGCCCACAGGATCGAAGAGAGTGGCAAGTTGGATCCAAAATTGTCTCAGTGGCAGGAAGCAAAGTGTAATGGTCGATGGGGGTTTTTGCGACAGAAAGGCTGTTTCCAGTGGGGTTCCGCAGGGCTCAGCATTGATCCCTTGCTTTTTGTGATATATATTAATGATTTGGACTTAAATGTAGGGGGCATGATTAAGAAATTTGCAGATGATATAAAAATTGGCCGTGTGGTTGATAGTGAGGAGGAAAGTTGTGGACTGCAGGAAGATATCAATGGACTGGTCAGGTGGGCAGAAAAGTGGCAAATGGAATTCAATCCGGAGAAGTGTGAGGTCATGCATTTGGGGAAGGCAAACAAGGCAAGGGAGTACACAATAAATGGGAGGATACTGAGAGATGTAGAGGAAGTGAGGGACCTTGGAGTGCATGTTCACAGATCCCTGAACGTAGCAGGACAGGTAGATAAGGTGGTTAAGAAGGCATATGGGATACTTTCCTTTATTAGCTGAGGGATAGAATATAAGAGCAGGGAAGTTATGCTAGAACTGTATAAAACATTGGTTAGGCCACAGCTTGAGTACTGTGTACAGTTCTGGTCACCACATGTCAGGAAAGATGTGATTGCATTAGAGAGGGTACAGAGGAGATTTACAAGGATGTTGCTAGGGCTGGTGAATTTTAGCAACGAGGAAAGATGAGATAGGCTGGGATTATTCTCTTTTGAACAGTGGAGGCTGAGGGGTGATTTTAATTGAGGTGTATAAAATTGAGGGGCCCAGATAGAGTAGACAGGAAGGACCCATTTCCTTAGTAGAGAGGTCAATAACAAGGGGGCATAGATTTAAAGTGATTGGCAGAAGGATTAGAGGGGAGCTGAGGAAAACATTTTTCACCCAGAAGACGGTGGAGGTCTGGAACTCTCTATCTGAAAGGGTGGTAGAGGCAGAAACCCTCAACTCTTTAAAAAGTACCTGGATGTGCACCTGAAGTGCCATTCAAGACTACGGACCAAGTGCTGGAAAGTGGGATTAGGCTGGGAGGCTCATTTTTGGCTGGCGCAGACACGATGAGCCGAATGGCCGCCTTCTGTGCTGTAAATTTTCTATGATTCTATGACCCACCATCACCTTCTCAAAGCAACGAGAGATGGACAATAAATGAGGCCTTGCCAGTGTCACCCACATCCCATAAGATCTACATGCAACAATTGACATAGAATCATAGATGTTACAACATGGAAACAGGCCCTTCGGCCCAACATGTCCATGTCGCCCAGTTTATACCACTAAGCTAGTCCCAATTGCCTGCACTTGGCCCATATCCCTCTATACCCATCTTACCCATGTAACTGTCCAAATGCTTTTTAAAAGACAAAATTGTACCCGCCTCTACTACTGCCTCTGGCAGCTCGTTCCAGACACTCACCACCCTTTGAGTGAAAAAATTGCCCCTCTGGACCCTTTTGTATCTCTCCCCTCTCACCTTAAATCTATGCCCCCTCGTTATAGACTCCCCTACCTTTGGGAAAAGATTTTGACTATCGACCTCATCTATGCCCCTCATTATTTTATAGACTTCTATAAGATCACCCCTTAACCTCCTACTCTCCAAGGAAAAAAGTCCCAGTCTGTCTAACCTCTCCCTGTAAGTCAAACCATCAAGTCCCGGTAGCATCCTAGTAAATCTTTTCTGCACTCTTTCTAGTTTAATAATATCCTTTCTATAATAGGGTGACCAGAACTGTACACAGTACTCCAAGTGTGGCCTCACCAATGCCCTGTACAACTTCAACAAGACATCCCAACTCCTGCATTCAATGTTCTGACCAATGAAACCAAGCATGCCGAATGCCTTCTTCACCACCCTATCCACCTGTGACTCCACTTTCAAGGAGCTATGAATCTGTACTCCTAGATCTCTTTGTTCTATAACTCTCCCCAACGCCCTACCATTAACGGAGTAGGTCCTGGCCCGATTCGATCTACCAAAATGCATCACCTCACATTTATCTAAATTAAACTCCATCTGCCATTCATCGGCCCACTGGCCCAATTGATCAAGATCCCGTTGCAATCCCAGATAACCTTCTTCACTGTCCACAATGCCACCAATCTTGGTGTCATCTGCAAACTTACTAACCATGCCTCCTAAATTCTCATCCAAATCATTAATATAAATAACAAATAACAGCGGACCCAGCACCGATCCCTGAGGCACACCGCTGGACACAGGCATCCAGTTTGAAAAACAACCCTCTACAACCACCCTCTGTCTTCTGTCGTCAAGCCAATTTTGTATCCAATTGGCTACCTCACCTTGGATCCCATGAGATTTAACCTTATGTAACAACCTACCATGCGGCACCTTGTCAAATGCTTTGCTGAAGTCCATGTAGACCACGTCTACTGCACAGCCCTCATCTATCTTCTTGGTTACCCCTTCAAAAAACTCAATCAAATTCGTGAGACATGATTTTCCTCTCACAAAACCATGCTGACTGTTCCTAATTAGTCCCTGCCTCTCCAAATGCCTGTAGATCCTGTCCCTCAGAATACCCTCTAACAACTTACCCACTACAGATGTCAGGCTCACTGGTCTGTAGTTCCCAGGCTTTTCCCTGCCGCCCTTCTTAAACAAAGGCACAACATTTGCTACCCTCCAATCTTCAGGCACCTCTCCTGTAGCGGTGGATGATTCAAATATCTCTGCTAGGGGACCCGCAATTTCCTCCCTAACCTCCCATAACGACCTGGGATACATTTCATCAGGTCCCGGAGATTTATCTACCTTGATGCGCGTTAAGACTTCCAGCACCTCCCTCTCTGTAATATGTACACTCCTCAAGACATCACTATTTATTTCCCCAAGTTCCCTAACATCCATTCCTTTCTCAACCGTAAATACCGATGTGAAATATTCATTCAGGATCTCACCCATCTCTTGTGGTTCCGCACACAGATGACCTTGTTGATCCTTAAGAGGCCCTACTCTCTCCCTAGTTACTCTTTTGCCCTTTATGTATTGGTAGAAGCTCTTTGGATTCTCCTTTGCCTTATCTGCCAAAGCAATCTCATGTCCCCTTTTTGCCCTCCTGATTTCTCTCTTAACTCTGCTCCGACAATCTCTATACTCTTCAAGGGATCCACTGAGATGAGGAGGAATTTCTTCACTCAGAGGGTTGTGAATCTTTGGAATTCTCTACCCCAGAGGGCTGTGGATGCTGAGTCGTTGAGCATATTCAAGACTGAGATCAATAGATTTTTGGAATCAAGGGATATGGGGATCAGGCGGGAAAGTGGAGTTGAGTTCGAGGATCAGCCATTTTCTTATCGAATGGCGGAGCAGGCTCGAGGGGCCGAATGGCCTACTCCTACTCCTATTTCTTATGTTCCTAGGTGAATCATCCCTGACTAGGCTCTTGAGATTTACTAATATCAGGCTCCCTTGGTAGCCCCATAAGTTTATCCAACGAGTGGCTGAGCCACACAAATGAGGGAGGTCCCAGGTTCAACTGTACCAAGTTAGCTGATCTCAGTCAGGGTGCCAATAAGGTTACTAAAAGAAACAGAATTTCCATTTTTTTTTAAATCACCTTTCACACCCTCAGGACATCATAAAATTCTTCACAACTGATTAATTACTTCTGAAGCATTAATGCTATTGTTATTAAGTGCCCTAGGATGTTTCACTACATTAAAGGCGCTATTTCATTGAAAGTTGTTGTAGGAAAATACAACCACTAACTTGCACATAAGGTCCCAGAGATGTGACCAGTTAATCTGTGATTGGCAGTGCTGTCTGAGGAATGACTGTTGACCAGAACATTAGGAGACCTTCCTGCTTCGAAAATAAATGCCAGAAATTCTTTTACATCCACCTGAAGGCGGCAGACGGGAATTCGGTTTAACGTCTCATCTGAAAGATGGCGCCTTCGACAGTGCAGCATTCCCTCGGTGCTGCAGTGAAATGTCAGCTTCGCTATACGCTCAAGTAACGGTGTTGGAGCCTGATCCCACAACCTCTGAATCAGAGGGGAGAGTGCTACCAACTGAGCCAAACTGACACAGTAAGAACAGAAACGCTCTAAGTACAGCTTGAAGCTGTGATGGGAGAGGATGTTCTCCAGTGAGCTGGTTGGCTTTTTCTCACATCTCACTTATATCACTATTTATTTTAGGAATTTGTAATTTACCTGACAGACTGATGTTAAACAGTTCAAGACAATAATAATTCAAGTAACTTTAAAATACAGGTTACATTTTTTAAAAATCTGATAAAACATTCAACAATAATTGTGAGGAAATACTGTCAGAAAAGTTACATTTCCACAGTAATTACATCTACAGGAAACTTCAATTGATCTCTTTTCCCTCGGATACAAACTGCTACATTAAATTAATATTTTTCAGCTGCAAGATTACTACAGGTGTTATAGTTAAAACGCCTAAAGTGGAGTACTGAGGGAGTGCTGTACTGTCAGATATGCCTTCGGACAAGATGTTAAACCGAGGCCCCGTCTACCCTCTCAGGTGGACTTAAAAGATCCCACGGCCACTATTTCGAATAAGAACATGGGAGTTCTCCTCGGTGACTTGGCCAATATTTCTCTCTCAACCAACATCACTAAAAAACAGATTATTCGGTCATTATCACATTGCTGTTTATGGGACCTTGCCATGCAAATTAGCTGCTGTGCTTCCTACATTACAACAGTGACTACATTTCAACAGTACTTTGCTGGCTATAAAATGCTTTGGGATGTCCTAAGATGTGCTATATAAATGCAAGTCTTTCTTTCTTTAAAGGCTATTCATCACGTGCAATAAAAGAGGCTGGATATAATTCTCATGACTGCTGCTCACGAGCTGGTAGTCAGCTCATTTGTGATACATTTATCATAGAATCATAGAGTACAGGAGGCGGCCATTCGGCCCATCATGCCTTTGCCAGCTCTTTGAAAGAGCTATCCAATTAGTCCAGCTTCCCTGATCTTTCCCCATTTCCTGCAGGTATATAATTCAATTTCCTTTTGAAATTTACTATTGAATCATGCATCATAGCTGCATTTAAAAAACAGAAAATCTGTTACATTAGCAGATACAACATCTGAAATTATGTGAACTTGCCCCAAACTTTATTGATAAGTTTTTGGTACAGGCCATGAAAAGGAACTGAACCAGAACAAAAACTCTAACAGAGACAACGTCCCTTTAAAGAAATTGACTCAAGGCAGTTGAACTTTAGACTCCCAAGATACTTTACATAAAGTAACAAAGCGAATGGGTTAAAATGAAATTAAACTTTGTAAGTAGGAAAGCGGCAAGTCTTGCAATGCACTTTGGCAATGTTTTAAACACTAGATGCTGGATAGCTTTGCACTAACAAACACACAAAATGGTAATTAGATAAAAACAATGAGCATAAACATCAGATTTAGACTAAACTGCAACAGACGACAACCAAGCGCATCAAAAGCAAAATTCTGCGGATTCTGGAAATCTGAAATAAAAACAGAAATGCTGGAAAAGCTCAGTAAGTCAGGCAGCATCTGTGGAGAAAGAAACAGAGTTAACGTTTCAGGTCGAAGACCTTTCGTCAGACTACAATCTAGGCTTCTCCCCAGAGCCTGATTTTGCACTGTGGTCCATCACAATAAACTGAACCCAAGTAATGGGAGGCGCCCGAATAAAAGTGGGCTTCAAATCCAGTCACTTTCTGAAGATCTTGTCATTTTCCTGCAAGGTTTAGCCTTCTCACTCAGCTTCATTGTGTCAACTCTGAGCAGCATATTTGGGTGAGAAGGACAAGGACTTGGACCTCCCCGCCTCCCCTCTCTCCTCCTCCCCCTCCCCTCACTCCCTCCCTTCCCCTCTCCCACCCCCTCCCGTCTTCCCCCCCTCCCTCCTCCCCCCTCTCCCACCCCCTCCCGTCTTCCCCCCCTCCCTCCTCCCCCTTCCTGTACCCCCTCCTCTCTCTTCCCCCCCTTCCTCCTCCCACTCCTCCTCCTCTCTTCCCCGCCCTCCCCTCTCTTCCCCCTCCCCCTCCTCTCCCTCCACCCCCTCCCTCCCCTCCTCTCTCTTCCCCGCTCCCTCCACCCCCTCCCCCTCCTCTCTCTTCCCCCGCTCCCTCTAACCCCTCCCCCTCCCCTCTCTTCCCCCGCTCCCTCACCCCCTCCCCCTCCCCTCTCTTCCCCCCTCCCCTCTCTTACCCCCCTCCCCCTCCTCTCTCCCCCCTCCCTCCACCCCTCCCCTCCTCTCTCTTCCCCCCCCTCCCTCCACCCCCTCCCCCTCCTCTCTCGCCCCCCTCCCTCCAACGCCCCTCCCCCTCCTCTCTCTTCCCCCTCCCTCCACCCCTCCCCCTCCTCTTCCCTCCCTCCCTCCACCCCTCCCCCTCCTCTCTTCCCTCCACCCCTACCCCTCCCTCCACCCCTCCCCCTCCTCTCTTCCCTCCACCCCTCCCCCTCCTCTCTCTTCCTCCACCCCCTTCCCTCCTCTCTCTTCCCCCCTCCCCTCTCCCCCCTCCCTCCACCCCCTCCCCCCTCTTCCCCCCCTCCCCCTCCCCCCTCTTCCCCCCCTCCCCCTCCTCTCTCTTCCCCCCTCCCTCCACCCCCTCCTCTCTCTTCCCTCCCTCCCTCCACCCCGACCCTCCCTCCACCCCTCCCCCCCTCTCTCTTCCCTCCACTCCTCCCCCTCCTCTCTCTCCCCCCTCCCCCTCCTCTCTCTTCCCCCCTCCCCCTCCTCTCTCTTCCCCCTCCCCCTCCTCTCTCTTCCCCCCTCCCTCTTCCCCCCTCCCTCTCCTCTCTCTCCCCCCCTCCTCTCCTCTCTCTTTCCACCCTCCCTCCACCCCCTCCTCTCTCTCCCCCCCCCTCCCCCCCTCGCTTCCAACCCCCCTCCTCTCTCTTCCCCCCTCCCCCTCCTCTCTTCCCTCCCTCCCTCCAACCCTCCCCCCCTACCTCCACCCCTACCCCTCCCTCCACCCCTCCTCCCCTCCTCTCCCTTCCCTCTCTTCCCCCCCTCCTCTTCCCTCCCTCCCTCCACCCCTCCCCCTCCTCTCTTCCCTCCACCCCTACCCCTCCCTCCACCCCTCCCCCTCCTCTCTCTTCCCTCCACCCCTCCCCCTCCCTCTCCCCCTCCCTCCACCCCCTCCCCCCTCTTCCCCCCCCTCCCCCCTCCTCTCTCTTCCCCCCCCTCCCTCCACCCCCTCCTCTCTCTTCCCTCCCTCCCTCCACCCCGACCCCTCCCTCCGCCCCCTCCCTCCTCTCTCTTCCCTCCGCCCCCTCCCCCTCCTCTCTCTTCCCCCCTCCCCCTCCTCTCTCTTCCCCCCTCCCCCTCCTCTCTCTTCCCCCCTCCCCCTCCTCTCTCTTCCCCCCTCCCCCTCCTCTCTCTTCCCCCTCCCCCTCCTCTCTCTTCCCCCCTCCCCCTCCTCTCTCTTCCCCCCTCCCCCTCCTCCCTCTACCCCCCTCCCCCCCTCCCTCTTCCCCCTCCCTCTTCCCCCCTCCCTCTTCCCCCTCCCTCTCCTCTCTCTTCCCCCTCCTCTCCTCTCTCTTCCCCCTCCCTCTCCTCTCTCTTCCCCCCTCCCTCTCCTCTCTCTTCCCCCTCCCTCTCCTCTCTCTTCCACCCTCCCTCCACCCCCTCCTCTCTCTCCCCCCCTCCCTCCCCCCCCTCCTCTCTCTCCCCCTCCCCTCCTCTTCCCTCCCTCCCTCCAACCCTCCCCCCCTACCTCCACCCCTACCCCTCCCTCCACCCCTCCCCCCTCCTCCCCTCCTCTCCCTTCCCTCTCTTCCCCCCCTCCTCTCCCTTCCCTCTCTTCCCCCCCTCCTCTCCCTTCCCTCTCTTCCCCCCTCCCTCCTCTCTCTTCCCCTCCCTCCTCTCTCTTCACCCCTCCCCCTCCTCTCTCTGCCCCCCTCCCTCCACCCCTCCCCCCTCCTCTCTTCCCCCTCCCTCCACCCCTCCCCCTCCTCTTCCCTCCCTCCCTCCACCCCTCCCCTCCTCTCTCTTCCCTCCACCCCTCCCCCTCCTCTCTCTTCCCTCCACCCCCTTCCCCTCCTCTCTCTTCCCCCTCCCCTCTCTTCCCCCCCCTCCCCCTCCTCTCTCCCCCCTCCCTCCACCCCCTCCCCTCTTCCCCCCTCCCCCTCCTCTCTCTTCCCCCCCTCCCTCCACCCCCTCCTCTCTCTTCCCCCCTCCCTCCACCCCTCCCCCTCCTCTCTTCCCTCCCTCCCTCCACCCCTCCCCCTCCTCTCTCTTCCCTCCACTCCTCCCCCTCCTCTCTTCCCTCCACCCCCTCCCTCCTCTCTCTTCCCTCCGCCCACTCCCCCTCCTCTCTCTTCCCCCCCTCCCTCCACCTCCTCTCTCTTCCCCCCCCTCCCTCCACCTCCTCTCTCTTCCCCCCTCCCTCCACCCCCCTCCTCTCTCTTCCCCCCCTCCCTCCACCCCCTCCCCCTCCTCTCTCTTCCCCCCTCCCTCCACCCCCTCCCCCTCCTCTCTCTTCCCCCCCTCCCTCCACCCCCTCCCTCCACCCCTCCCCCTCCTCTCTTCCCTCACCCCTCCCCCTCCTCTCTTCCCCCCCCCTCCCCCTCCTCTCTCCCCCCTCCCTCCACCCCCTCCCTCCACCCCCTCCCCCTCCTCTCTCTTCCCCCCCTCCCTCCACCCCTCCCCCTCCTCTCTTCCCTCCCTCCCTCCACCCCGACCCCTCCCTCCACCCCTCCCCCTCCTCTCTCTTCCCTCCACCCCTCCCCCTCCTCTCTCTTCCCCCCTCCCCCTCCTCTCTCTTCCCCCTCCCCTCCTCTCTCTTCCCCCTCCCCCTCCTCTCTCTTCCCCCTCCCCCTCCTCTCTCTTCCCCCCCTCCCCCTCCTCTCCTTCCCCCCTCCCCCTCCTCTCCCTTCCCCCCTCCCCCTCCTCTCCCTTCCCCCCTCCCCTCCTCTCTCTTTCCACCCTCCCTCCACCCCCTCCTCTCTCTCTCCCCCCCTCCTCTCTCTTCCCCCTCCCCCTCCTCTCTTCCCTCCCTCCCTCCCCCTCCTCCCCTACCTCCACCCCTACCCCTCCCTCCACCCCTCCCCCCCTCCTCCCCCCCTCCTCTCCCTTCCCCCCCTCCTCCCCCCTCCTCTCCCTTCCCTCTCTTCCCCCCTCCTCTCCCTTCCTCTCTTCCCCCCTA